>NC_083644.1:2379090-2436590 GCF_963576545.1 Limanda limanda
TCCGGACACATGAGATTCATGTTTGTGTATTTTCCAGACGTCCTGTAAATCGGCCGTGGCCTTCTTCCAGTTCAGCATCCTCGCTAACTACTTCTGGCTGCTGGTGGAGGGCATGTACCTGCAGACGCTGCTCGCCCTCACCTTCGTCTTCCAGAAGAAATACTTCTGGTGGTACATCCTCATCGGCTGGGGTGGGCGTCGCCTTCCTGTTCTTTCTTCCTCTGCTCGTTTCTTAATAAAATCCTCTTTGACTCTAACGATCATCTCGTTCTCTTTGTCTCTCTCAGGTCTCCCGACCACGATCATATCGGCCTGGATCCTCACTCGCAACTTCTACGACAACAAGGGGTGAGTGGAACCTGCAGATTCATACAAACAACACAAAGACTTAAAGCAAAGATGGACGACAGAGTCCCGAATACAATTGATATAAAACTAGCATGACTGGTTTTGACAGCTGAGACTGACGCCTGATATTTGATATAGTTTTATTTTTGTGCATTAGGAACATAACAGTCTGTGGTTTCCATTCTTTGTGCTAAGCTAAGCTAACTTTTTGATGGACATATATGAGAGTTATATTATTTAACACATTTCATACATTATTTTAAAACATACTTGAGAAAGTTCATATTAAATTTATGATGATAACGTGAAGCTAATACATAAATAAAATATATTCATTGAACCATTGTACCCTTTACATATTTAACAATATCCACGTTCATGCATTTATTAATTCATCAACCAATTAGCAAGGCTCTGTATGTTTAATATATTGTGTTGATTATTACATGACAGTTTTTAATTGACAACTCTAATCATGAGAAATACATGAAATAGAAATACAATCCTGCATTTAGAATCAGATTTAAAGATCAGTTTCTCTTCTCCTGACGCTGTGAGGTTGTGTAGTTGTGTAGTTTTGTGTTGCCTCGTTTGTGTCACAGCTGCTGATTGTGTGTCTCAGGTGCTGGGACGACACAGACGTGGACTTTGTCTGGTGGATCATCAAAGCTCCGATAACTGCTTCACTGCTGGTGAGTACAGACAGGGGGCGCTGCTGAGGAACGGCAGGGGGGGTGGGCGGGCCACAGACACGACTCATGTGTGGATTTGTGTCGTGCAGGTGAACTTCATCATCTTCATCAACGTGATCCGGATCCTGGTGCAGAAGTTGACGTCTCCGGGCGTCGGGGGAAACGACACCAGTCACTTCAAGTGAGACGCACAATCAACATACACACAACAGATCTCCTGCACACACACACACATCTGTCTTCATGGCTGCTTTCTGTGTGTGTCTCTCTGTGTGTGTGTGTGTGCAGGAGACTGGCCAAATCCACTCTTCTTCTCATCCCCCTGTTCGGGATGCACTACATGCTGTTCGCCTTCCTCCCAGAAGCCACCGGGGCCGAGGCCCGCCTCTTCATCGAGCTCGGGGTCGGATCCTTTCAGGTGAAACTCACAGGAAGTCACATCTGTTTCCTGGAGCCTGCGACTTCCTGTTCATGACGTTGATTGATTTTAGTAATTGGATCAAATTACAGTTTTGTCTCCTACCACAGATAATTATTACTTTTACTTTGATTGTTTTGGGTGATGAGCTTTTCTTAGATTCCTGTTAAAGGTCTGAGTCTGAAACTTTCATACCGATGATTCATGATTCAAACAGAGATCACCTCTTCTGGTTCTGGACCGGGGTCTGAGGGATTTATCACTTTAGTTTCCTTGTGGTTTAGTTTTGGACCAGATCCGTCAAACCGGAGCAAACTACCCAAGTTCCATTATACCACATGTTGGTTTGTGTTTGTGGTGCTGTGTGGTGCTGTGTGGTGTTGTGTGGTGGTGTGTGGTGCTGTGTGGTGCTGTGTGGTGCTGTGTGGTGCTGTGTGGTGCTGTGTGGTGTTGTGTGGTGCTGTGTGGTGCTGTGTGGTGCTGTGTGGTGCTGTGTGGTGTGGGCCACATCTGGACCAGAACTATTTCACCCTGTGGTAGCGAAGAGTCTCAACTTGTTTTCTGGCTTCCACCTAATTTTTCACATTTCACATTTAAACCTGTTTCTGCTCTGCAGGGGTTCGGTGTGGCTCTGCTCTACTGCTTCCTGAACGGAGAGGTAGGTCACTGCTGCATTCTGGGTAAACTGACGGGCTGGGAAGTAAAAGAAAATGTAATGAATCTTGTCGGATAAATGTAGTTTGTAGATAATATGCAAAATATATCAGAAAACTAACGTCAAGTACAGAATTTCTCATTTTAATCCTGTGTGTGTCTGTGTGTGTTTGTGTGTGTGTGTGTGTGTGTGTGTGTGTGTGTGTGTGTGTGTGTGTGTGTGTGTGTGTGTGTGTGTCTGTGTGTGTCTGTGTGTGTAGGTGCAGGCGGAGCTGAAGAAGAGGTTCTGGAAGTGGCAGACTCAGAACTACCTGCGTTACAGTAAACGCCGCCGCACGTTGTTCACTGAGAGCAGCACCGTCACTCAGATCTCCGTTCTGGACAAGTCGAGTCCCAAAGATCCTCCGGGCGCCGAGACGCAGGCGCTCACACACAGCGTCACCACGACGACGCCCAACAACGTGTCCACGGTGTGACGGGCGCCCGGCGTGCTCGTGTGCTGTAAACACGTCTGAGTTGTGTAGGGGGCGCTCACGAGGTCGATGGAGCTGAAGGGTTTGTAGTATAGATGTAGTTCAATGAGATCAGATTTGCTTCTTTTTAATCACAGTTAAAACCTTTTTGTTTGTGTTTGTGACATCACACATCATGAGACACTTATCGATATCCACCATTTTGCTTTCTGTGTCAATGTGGAAAAACGTTAACGTCATAATCAATCATTCATTCCTGATAAATACAAATCTATACTATATTTAAAAGACAGTTATAGATAATAAACAACCTTTGGTTCAGAAGCAGGTCAGTGAGGATGAGCTCGTGAGCGCCCTCTAGGTGAACTGCAGCATTATTGAGAAGTGGAAACGTTCTCTTTTAGTTCTCATATTGTTTAAGGATGTTTTTGCAGAATCCTTCATGTGCTGCCAGATTTACAGGTGTTGACTTCAACTTTAGTCTAAATTAATTCACTCCACGTTGACTTTACCTGCGACGTGATAATTCTCTGACTCACAAACACAAACTCACGTTAATCTGCAGATTTGTGTCGAAGGTGAATATGAATAATGAATATGTTTCCCACGATTACAGACGTGTTAAACTTCTGCCCGGTCAACGTGAGCGACCCCCACTCAGGTCAGACGCCCACACGCTGGTTACTCATCCAACATCTCTGAGGTCAAAGTTTTCCTTGTGCTTTATCAAAAATATTCACTAAAATATGCATAACAATTTAATTAGCTACATATTCCGAAGATCGTGAGGGTTTTATTTGGCTAAAGGGAACATTAAACCTTTTTAAAGGCTCCTAACTTTTAATTTTAATGAAAGTAGAAGTAATGATTCCCAGGCAGATGAGTCTTTACAGATTTGACAGAAAAACCTTTTCTCACCACGTTGAACTCTTCATCTGCAAAGTGACAGTTTGTATTTCCTCGTCCTCGTCGCTGTAACAGATTCCACGCCACACGGCGTTCGGTCGTCGTGCGTCTCACGATCACGTTCAGATCTCAGATGATCTGAACGTGATCGTGTTCCCGCCGGTGGATCTGAACGCAGCATGTTGCACAGTGCACTCGTGCACGTCTGGAGCACTAGACTGTAAAATCTATTTATTTGCCAGGTTATTGTTTTTATGTCTGTGTGAATGTGAACAGACCTGCGCTGGTTTACATGTATTTATGACGACGTTGTGTCCGACAGATTGAATACGACTAACTGAAGAAATTACCTTGTTATTGTAAAATAAAAAATAGATTAATTTTAAAGTGAGAAGAGCTAAGTTGATATTTATATTTATCATTTTTTTTGTATAGTTTAGTTTTATTCTTTTATGCAACAATCTTGTAGAATGTGGAGAAAATTATAATTGTTTATGTCGCAACGTGTTAAGTGCAACGTGCTAATGCTAATGCTAATGCTACCACTAGGTTCCTTACAGGAGACAAGCTGTTTTACGTTTAGCAGGTGTTTGTTATAACTGTATTTATACTGTATATGTATATTTACAGTATAATCCATGGCTCAGTTAATCACCACTACAGTGCCTATATATCAAACTATAACTCACTGTCTCTCTGCATTGCAGGATTCATATATTTCATATTATTATTAATATTATTAATACTCCATGTACTGAGCATAAACACGTTGCTTCTGTTTTGAATCTGCAAAAGTTGAATGTGTTTAAAGTTGTGCAGTAATGAAGAGACTGTGATTTGAAGATCTATTCACAGTCGAATCTCTGTGAATGTAGTTTATTTTCCAGGTTCCTGTTTACGACGTGATTGAAACCTTTCTGGTTTGGTGTCATCTTATTGGGATCATTACCATATATATATCTTATTTATCACTATATTCCATATTGCATCAGATACATAAACCATGTACAGAGATTCACTGCAAACTGTTCACATTAAAGGCAGGTAAAATATCGATTCTTTGATTTGTGACAGCACGTTAAATATATAAAGACCACGTCCTAGAAATACTTTTAATCACCAAATCCAGATCTGGACCAAATTTCCTGTTTTCATCAACATCCTCAAGATTTTAAAAGCATTATTTGTGGTGATAAGTCTCATCTCTCATGATGTTAAAGAAAGTGAAATGAAATGAAAGCATATTTGTTCCCTCAGCTCTCAGGAGGAGTAAACAAAGACATCATGTTTTCAGTCTTTTCATGGTTGACGATAATAAAAAGTGCAGATAAAAGACAGAAAGACTGAGACATCACTGAGCCGACAAGTTAGAAACATTTATTGTTCGATATTTATATAATGTACAAAAAGAAACCTCCTCCTGTGCAGAGCAGGAGAGAGAAACGATGGAGATGAAGAATAAGAAGCTGCCGAGCGAAGCGGGCTCACAGCCGAGTGCTTTGAGTCACGTTTACATTCAGCCACGCGGCCGAGCACCACGAAGTACCGGAGAACCACCACCAGGGGGACGGCTCCAGATCCAAGCTTTCATGCTTTGCAGTAAAAACACCGAGAACAAAAAGGAACAAACAGCAGTTTTATGGCACTTTTTCTTTTCCTCCTGTTTCGGGGAAGTTTAACATTCAAAGGAAAAGTGTTTGTGTGATGGTTGAGATAAATCTTTTCACAGTAGAAAACCATTATCTCTGTTTTATTAATCATGCATCGGCCGATCAGAGAGAACAGAGGCCTCGTGGCCGGAGGCACGACACCAACACCATCACCAGTTAGAAAATAACAATAAAAACCAGGAGAACAATCACAGCGCAGAGGTTGTTTTTTTTTTCCTTTTTTTAAACGACAGCGATTCACCACAGAAAACTTCATTTACAGGAACAACAGCTCGTCGCCGTGGTTACGACCTTTCAAACACTTCCACTAACTACTCAGAGCTCAAATGAATATTTATCCTCGTGGGAACATCTCTGTCTGACATCAACATAGTACTGGCAACAATAAGGCTCCAAGGAAATCCTCTATTATACATCGAGAAACCAAAAACTGAGATTGTCTTAATGTTTGAAATGAAGGTTGAATTGAACCAGAGGTCGACGATTGTTCAGCCCTTCCCCCCCCCCCCCCACCAGCAGCAGATGGGACAGGGCCCCCTTATGGCCGCTGCTAGGACCTGCACTGTTAATATTGCAGGTTGGACTGAAGACAGAGACAACAGGATGACACAGTTCCTGGTCAGTCCTCCATTCTCTTCTCTCTCCGGACTCGGCAGAAAACACTTTTATGTTCGTGGGTCAAAAGACGTCTTTGTGTCAAGGTGACAAATAAATTAATATCCTCATAATATCGGTGACAATATTTCAATATCTGGAAATGTTCTGTCTTCTGTCTTCATCCACGGTTGATTTAATTGAAAATACTTTTACAGACAATGGGAGAAGTTTTTCAAAAGTTCAAACTTGGGTCTTACTGAAACTGACATGTTAAAAAATTATAAATAAGAGTAAATACTAGTCGCTCAATATAATAATTGATTTAAATTGTTATTTTAAGTCATTCAGTCAGTTTGAAGCCTTTTTTCAAGACGTCTTTTTACCTGCGAACAAAATGTATCGTGTGAATTTAACTGAACTGAGGAGATGTGCTTCTCTATTTTTATAACAACTTGTGTGCATTTAAGAAGGAAATGACAATGTTTTGTAGTTTTGCAGTTTCAGTCAAATTATTTCTGTCTTTGGAGAAACGAGAAATTCAGTGAAATCTACCGGAGATTTTTTTAAAAACGAAATATTTTACAGTTCAGTCGTTTCCACTTTTCTGCTGAATAGCAAACAGATGCAGGATGAATCTGTTGGAGAATTAAAAGTAAAAGTTTTTTATCATGTGATCTATTGTACAGCGATGAGTAAATGTTCAGTAGAAGTTTAATTAAAAATTGTTTTCCGCTCGTCGTCGTCACAGACAAGTTAAAGTACTTCGAAGGCCTCCGGGTTAAAAACACTGATTTAGTCTTAAGCATCATAAAAGCACTTTGTCAAACCCTTCTCGTTACTTTGCAGTTTTGTTTTCTTTAACAAATCATCAACAGAAGCTAAAAATACGTGTTTTGTGCTTAAAGGCACTTTTGAGACACAAAGTAGAGTCGAACGTTTTCAGGGATTTCGTGGTCGACTTGGACCGAAGGAAACATCTGACGCAGCCTTCGCTAACAGATGAAACTCAGAGAGGAGTCGATTACTTCATCTTTGGAACGAGAATAAAGTCAAAAGTGGCCTCCACCTCAGTGTGCTTGTTTTAAATGTGAGTAGAGCGACACCTACTGAGCGATAAAGATACTGCAGCTCATTAGAAAAAGAAAAACCCTCCAAGTATTGTTTAACCTGGCTCCTGTGTTTATAGAGGAAACTAATGGTTCTCACGGAAACTTTTTAATTTGATCCAGTAGATCATCTCATCCGGCAGCTGTGACACGGAGGCAGAACAATCTAATCTGATGGGGCAACTGTCAAAGTCGAGGAAATATTCTTTAAAAGCTTTTTTTTTACCAATTAAAGGCTTTAACAGATTTTCTGCGTCTTTACCGAGAGTCTGGCAACATTTCACACGTCTCACACAACAAGACGTCTCACTCTCGAGCCTCAAGAGGTCGTTTATCTTCTTCTGATCATGGACCATGGAGATGAAGCGTCTGACTTCGATACTCGTCCCTAATTTGAGCCTTTTCTTGGTCTGTCCCAGTTTCCCCATTCGATTACATAGCAGCCACATGTGGAGAAGATCTACTGGACATATTTCTGTAAGAACCATTCATTTACCCTCATTAATAAACATAAGACCCAGGTTGAGAAATCAAAAAGAGATTTCTCAAATGGTCAGAATCACGTTTTCCCAAACAGATCATTAAATATCTTTTTTTTCAAAGTGCAGTGACGTTTCAGACCTTCACTTGAACCAGTACGATGTTGAAGCTGCTGAAGGAGCTCAGCTTCTAAAAGTGACAGTAAAAATCAGTAATACAGCGCGTTACCAAGGCAACAGCTTTAAGTTAAACACTAAAAGTTCATGAAAAAACTCTTTAAAAAATCCAACAATCGAAACACAGATTTCTCACAAAAAAGAGTCCGTAGACAAAAACCACATGGACGATAAAATGCAGTTTCATGCAAGCGGTTGAACTCGTGACCGAAGCGTCACAGGCTCGTTGACATGTTCTGTACTAGCGGCTGTTTTTACATCTAGAGACGGATCCGACTTCTTCTTCTTCTGCTGCGACGTCGTCAGTGTTGGATTTAAAAAGAGGTTTGAGTTTGTGGGCGTCGGCAGAAACCTCAGCGCTGCACAAACACCCGAAGAAGAAGCTTTAGAGTCGAGCATCCAACCCTGTTCTGTTTTCTACTCTTTTTTAACTTTTTGGCATTTTCACATAAGTCTAGAAAATATGTCCTTTCACCTGTCGTGGTGAATCTTCTCCTCCATGTTCCTCCGTCTGCTCGTCTTCCACACATCAGATTGTGTTTCAGTCACGTGACACAGGAGACGAAGGCTTGAATCAGCAGAGACTCTTAATACTTCATTCACTTTCACTCTGAACATCGGGAACGAGCAGAAACACTGATGAACCATGATGGATCATTCTTTAACACTGAGCATGAACCCAAACCTTCAAACTCTGGGTTCTGCTGTGCACCTCGATGAAAGGTTCACTCCAGCTGCTTTACACCTTCATTAAACCCACAAGGGACCAAGTAAAAGCTCCCAAAACACTACATTTCCCACAATGCTTCACATCTCAGCATCTTTTTAAACCCTGTGTCCTCAGTTTGTAACACTGGTCTCTCCAGTGAGATCGAGCGAGTTCCGGTGACGCCCACTTTTAGAACCACTCTGGATCCTGAAGTAAATTTCCCATTAATTTCCTCCATCGACATTTATATAAAAACATATTTATAAAAAAAGTTTGAATTCTGGAACCAGGTCGACCAATCAGAGAAGAGGAATATTGGAAAATGACCTAGTTATTTAGTGTTGTAATATGTTGTACTTTGTGTCTTGTGTGTTTGTGTGTAGTGTTTCATGTAGTGTAGTAACTTAACGCTGAACAATCCGATCACAGCCGACATGGATTTCGCGGTTGTGGTCAACGTTTCCATGGTAACGGTGAGCTACACCAATCAGAGACGTCGCCCCTGCACCCGAGGATTGTGGGTAGTGTGGCGCTTCTCTGATGTTGTTGTTTGTCTCTTGTTGCTTCTGCAGAAAATAAATTTGTTTCACAATCTCGTAGCTTGTGGTGAGTCTACCTCGGATGGTTAAACTTTACGGCAGATAATCCCAGAACGTGAATGTGATTTCTACGTCTTACGAATCTGATCAGTTCTCATCCTGATGAATCATCGGATCTTTAACGTATTTACATCGGAGCCGCCGGCGTTTTGTCTCTAAATCTGAACGGAGCAGCAGCTGTGACCCTGTGAAGTTAGGACTGTCGGACATGTTTTAAAAGACGAGGTGAAGCTGGAGGACGGACGTATGAACCATTACCGGGAGAGGACGCACACACGATGTCTCTGCAGGGACACGCTGGTCTCTGCAGGGACACGCTGGTCTCTGCAGGGACACGCTGGTCTCTGAGGGACACGCTGGTCTCTGCAGGGACACGCTGGTCTCTGCAGGGACACACTGGTCCTGCAGGGACACACTGGTCCTGCAGGGACACGCTGGTCTCTGAGGGACACGCTGGTCTCTGAGGGACACACTGAGTCTCTGCAGGGACACGCTGGTCTCTGCAGGGACACGCTGGTCTCTGAGGGACACGCTGGTCTCTGCAGGGACACGCTGGTCTCTGAGGGACACGCTGGTCTCTGCAGGGACACGCTGGTCTCTGCAGGGACACGCTGGTCTCTGCAGGGACACGCTGGTCTCTGCAGGGACACGCTGGTCTCTGCAGGGACACGCTGGTCTCTGAGGGACACGCTGGTCTCTGCAGGGACACGCTGGTCTCTGCAGGGACACGCTGGTCTCTGCAGGGACACGCTGGTCTCTGCAGGGACACGCTGGTCTCTGCAGGGACACGCTGGTCTCTGCAGGGACACGCTGGTCTCTGAGGGACACGCTGGTCTCTGCAGGGACACGCTGGTCTCTGCAGGGACACGCCGGTCTCTGCAGGGACACGCTGAGTCTCTGCAGGGACACGCTGGTCTCTGCAGGGACACGCTGGTCTCTGCAGGGACACGCTGGTCTCTGCAGGGACACGCTGGTCTCTGCAGGGACACGCTGGTCTCTGCAGGGACACGCTGGTCTCTGAGGGACACACTGGTCTCTGCAGGGACACACACGGGTCTCTGCAGGGACACACACGGGTCTCTGCAGGGACACGCTGGTCTCTGCAGGGACACGCTGGTCTCTGCAGGGACACGCTGGTCTCTGCAGGGACACGCTGGTCTCTGCAGGGACACGCTGGTCTCTGAAGGGACACGCTGGTCTCTGAGGGACAGACGCTGGTCTCTGAGGGACACACTGGTCTCTGCAGGGACACGCTGGTCTCTGAAGGGACACGCTGGTCTCTGAGGGACAGACGCTGGTCTCTGCAGGGACACGCTGGTCTCTGCAGGGACACACTGGTCTCTGAGGGACACACTGAGTCTCTGCAGGGACACGCTGGTCTCTGCAGGGACACGCTGGTCTCTGCAGGGACACGCTGGTCTCTGAGGGACACGCTGGTCTCTGCAGGGACACGCTGGTCTCTGAGGGACACACTGAGTCTCTGCAGGGACACGCTGGTCTCTGAGGGACACGCTGGTCTCTGCAGGGACACACTGAGTCTCTGCAGGGACACGCTGGTCTCTGAGGGACACGCTGGTCTCTGCAGGGACACGCTGGTCTCTGCAGGGACACTCTGGTCTCTACAGGGACACGCTGGTCTCTGCAGGGACACGCTGGTCTCTGAGGGACACGCTGGTCTCTGCAGGGACACGCTGGTCTCTGAGGGACACGCTGGTCTCTGCAGGAACACGCTAATCTCTGAGGGACACGCTGGTCTCTGCAGGGACACACTAATCTCTGAGGGACACACTGAGTCTCTACAGGGACACGCTGGTCTCTACAGGGACACACTGGTCTCTGCAGGGACACACTGGTCTCTGAGGGACAGACACGGGTCTCTGCAGGGACACACACGGGTCTCTGCAGGGACACGCTGGTCTCTGCAGGGACACGCTGGTCTCTGAGGGACACGCTGGTCTCTGCAGGGACACGCTGGTCTCTGCAGGGACACGCTGGTCTCTGCAGGGACACGCTGGTCTCTGAGGGACACGCTGGTCTCTGCAGGGACACGCTGGTCTCTGAGGGACACGCTGGTCTCTGCAGGGACACGCTGGTCTCTGAGGGACACACACGGGTCTCTGCAGGGACACGCTGGTCTCTGCAGGGACACGCTGGTCTCTGAAGGGACACGCTGGTCTCTGAGGGACAGACGCTGGTCCCTCCACCAGCAGCAGGAGACACAGTAGCACCAGACGATGTCAACACGAACACGTTATGTACAGAGGAGCGAGACGGTTCAGCCCAACAAGACGCTGGGTTGATTCCTCAGTCACGTCCTTCTAGAGGAGAGAGTTTCCCTCCAGCTGATCAGAGGTCAGAGGTCAGAGGTCAGGACGTGGAGTGTCTGGTTATTTGGCGTCTGGCGTTCAGGTTTAGTCGTGTTTCGGGGTCGAGGCGGGTCAGACCTGGTCACTTTCCACGGTGGAGTCGTCCGGGTAGGGGTTGGGGTACGGGTTGAGGAACGGGTCGGTGAGGCTGGTCATCGGGACGAGGGTGGGAGGAGTCGATGTGGCGGCGGGTCCGGCGGCGGGAGCGGCGTTCCCGGCGGCGGCGTTGGCGGCGGCGTTGCTCAGGTGGCCGGGAGCTCGGCCTGCAGGCTGGACATGCGGATCTGCGAGCTGCTCTTGCTGAGGATGGACAGCTGCGTTCCCCCGTTCACGCCACTGCTGGCCAGCGAGGGATGCCGGTGCTTCAGGTCCACAGCAAAGTACCTGTTCACCGTCCAGCTGCGCCATTTCCTCTTGATCTCCGATTGCACCTTGAGGGATATACTTCACAAGGTCATTATTAATGGACCTCGCTGGAAGGAGACTCGCTCACTGTCCCTCCACCTGACTCTGCTCACACGGCTCACTGCTTTCAGGCTTTAAAAGGTTTTCTACCAGTGATGTTTGGGTTGTTTACAAACAAAATATATTGTTTGGATAATTTGAAATTGAGAAATGAAGGATAAATGATAAGGAAACATGAAAAACAATGAGATCTGAGTTTTTCTGGGGAAAGAAGAATGACCTAAGTTTAAGCTTGCATCACATTTGTGGAAACTCAATCACAGGGAATATGTTTTGTTCAGATATTAAGATTTCAAATATTCACATTATCAATTCCATAAACTGAAAACAATGAGCCTGATGAAATCACTTATTAAATCACTCCCCCTCACACTCAGTAATGTTGCTTCTGTATGTTTAATTAAAATGTGCATTGAGAAGTGTGAGTGATTTGTTTAAAAGGGGATTTACCTCTCCATTCAGGAAGCAGTAGAGGACGGCCACCACGAAGCCCTGCAGAGACGAGAGGGACAGACACATGAGGAGACAGAATCATAATAATAATAATAACGTAAAGCGAGTTTGTGTAACATCTGACAGGAAATGTCTTTGTTACTTTAGAGGATGAAGTTTAAGGATCCTTCACTGACCAGACTAGAACATTTTAATTAGACAGTTTTATTCTCATCAGGTCCAACTCAAGTCCAACAAGCAAAATGCTCTGAAGACTGAAATGAACCCTTCGTCTTTCATCTCTACAAATATCTCAGGGTGAAGAAGATGAAGAAGTCAACTTGGAAAAAGAAGGAGATTCCAGATCTTTTGCTAATTATGGCCGAAACCTGAAATGTACGTGTGTCTGCCCCCGACAATCTCAAGTTCATGTCTGAAAACAGCTCAAGTCTCAAACCTCAACTTGACTCTCTTCTCCTGAATTATCCTAAACAGGTTGTTACGTATCAGTCGTCCTGTTTGAGCCTGAGTGAAGTAGGAGGAGTCACCTGGAAGGATCCGAGTCCGAGTTCAAACACCAGACGCTCCCGCTTGCTCACGTTCTCCGGGGAGAAGGCGAACACGGTGTAGTGGATCCCAAACAGAGGGATGAGCAGCAGAGTGGAGCGAGCCAGCCTCCTGTGCAACACACACACACACACACACACAGGGACACACACATATTGTCATGAGAGAACAGGACACAGGACATTGTGTCCTCATTATATCTGCACACACAGGTCCAGGGGGAACCGTTTAAAAGAACAAGTTTAAATGGTCCCATATAAAAAAAGATGTGAGTCTGTTGAACGGAACGTTTTTGGTATAAACACAACGAGGCAACAAAACACAAAGTTGAATATGAGTTTAATTAAATGTTGAAATCTAAAGTCACTCAGACACTTTTCACTCACAGGTAAATACTGGACTCGTTTCCTCCGATGTCCGGAGACTGAAGCTTCTGCACCAGGATGACGATGATTCCGATGAAGAGAACAAAGTTTATCTGTGGATAAAACAACATTTATATATAATCAACAGGAGTTTTTTTTATTAAACACAAATATTCCTGGCGGTTGTGTTGATGTTTCTCCAACGCACCATGATGGAGGCCAGCACCGGTCCCTTTATCACCCACCAGATGGCAGCGTTGTCGTTCATGTCCCAGCAGCTGTGAGACAACATTCAGCAACATGAACACACAACCTTCAACATGAGGCCGCACACGCGTGTTGTGTGTTCCTCACTCACCCGATGTGATCGAAGTGCAGCCGCAGCACGGCCCAGACGCTCACGCACACGGTCGGCCCGCCTGGTTCAAACAAACACCGAGTCACTAACAGCCGGGTCTGATAAGATGAGACTCAGGTGAAGATGTGTGTGACGCCTCACCCCAGCCGATGATGATGTACCAGTAGAAGTATCTCTTCTCGGGGAAGAAGGTCTCCACCAGCAGCGTGAAGAGGTACAGGCCCTCGATGAAGAGCCAGAAGTAGTTGGAGAGGACGCAGTAGTGGAAGAAGATCATCACCGCTCGACACTCCAGCTGCAGAGAGAGAGAGAGACAAGAGGAGGTGAGATGATCTGAGCTTCAGGCCTGAGAGGTCTCAGCCGGGGGGAGGGGTCTCAGCTGGGAGGGGGGGTCTCACCGTGTGGATGAAGCAGTGCTCGCTGTCCTCCTTGGCGTACAACACGCCGTCCTTGATGAAGACGGAGATGGCCCTCAGCATGAAGGACACAAACAGGTTCATGTGGATGAAGTTCCTGGTGCAGTGCAGCTTCCTGAGGACAGACACACACATGGTTTATTACATTCACAAGTTTATATTTTTTGTATGGGTTTTATTGGAATTGGACAGAGAGAGTTACAGTTGGATAGGGGGGGGGGGGCGGAGAGGATGAGGAGCACACGCAGCAAAGGGAATCGAACCTGTGACGCTGCTGTTTGTTTATTTTCACCAACAAAAAACCAACCAACAATAATTGCTGTGATAGTAGCAGTTATAGTATAAGTAGATAATTGCAGTATATATAATATATACTAGTATGATAGCAGCAGGAGTAATATTAATATAAATACGGTAACAGTAAGAATAGTGCTGGTAACCATGGTAACATCAATACTAGTAGTAGTGGTGGCACAGATCATTTATTTATATTTAAAGCTGCAGTGTATTATTAGATAGTATAGTAATGTAATCAATGCATTTCTATAATATTTAAAATTACTGTTTTATAATAAACTACACTTAATATACTTAGTAGGCTTTACACACACGAAAATGATTAATTTTAGACTTTTGAAATTGAAAAGGTAATATTATTATTATTAATTTTAGCATATTTAAACAGCACCTTTTGAAAACAAGTTTACAAGCTACAGATGAAGACTTGGAAAGACAGAAATCGTATTCATCACTGATAGATTTGTAATTGATTTCCTTTCAAATATGTGAAGAACATCATCACTGATCGTTAAAGTGAAATTTCTCATCAGAACAAAACTTCAATCTTTTGTTTGAGACTCAAATGTTGAGCTGCACAAAACACCAAGTCCTCCGGGTTGTTAACGTCTGTGTGATGCAGGTTGTGTGTTTTCTCACCTGAACCTGCAGAGGATCACCATGGCTGTGGTGAGAGACACCAGAGAGACGCTGTAGCCCACGGTGTACAGAGCCTTCACCGACACGTAGTACATGTCCTGAACATGGAACACAACCATCACACAACCATCACACAGGTTTGATTGTGTAGTTTCACTCTTTATCCCCCTGTAACAAACAGCTGGAGGCGGGGGGGGGGGCACTCACCGGGTGGGTGCTGTTCCCCTCCTCGTACAGACAGGCGTCGATGTAGTGAGGGATCGTCTCGGACCAACCGAACTCGCTGCAGTTACGACTCACCGTCCCGATCTCTGAGGACGCACAACCATCCATCACAGGAGTCACATGACTCATTCAGTGTCAGGGTCACGTCTTACTCAATAAACCTTCAACTCACCGAAGTCTTCGCCGCTCATGAACTGCGTGAAGAGGTCGGGACAGTTGACCTCGACCACCTCACCGATCCTCGCCGGCTTCCAACACGTGAGGTTGTCCCACATCCACGGACAGCCTGAGGACAGGGGGACGGACACAGCGTCTCATTGGGACACATGTTCACACGATGGGAAATCAAACAGCTCGACCAGATTCATGCACTTGATGCTGAATTATTGTTTCATACTTTCTATTTCCAAATGTCAGATGTAGCATTAGCTTTAGACACATGTTGTTTTCAGTTTACACGTTTACATAGACGCCAATATTCAGATATTAACCTGATTAAGACAATAGTCTGATTAAGATGCTGGATCTGATTATTTTAACCTGAATATGATCATTTCAGATTGTTCAAGTTTTAGTGCATTAAATGTTGATGTGAGTCATAAACAGATTATTAGAGAATATAAATATAATATTCAATTAGCAACTCATAATCATAATGTCGAATTCAGAATAAGGTCAATAGTCTGTTTATTGGTTTCAATGTAAACAGAGTTGAAATTAGAAGCTCAAGGAAACATGGAGCTCTTCAGATAATTCATCTTTTTATTCATCAGACGTTTTCAGAAACAGCCCGAGGACGAGAGACGTTGATGATGTGTCTCCAGAAATCACATCGAGACGGAGACATGTCTCTGAGCATCTCTTCAGCCAATGAGACGCCTGTCAATCACTGTCTCACAGATCAACTCTCATTTACTGCTTCAACATCATCATCGTCCTCATGTCTCAAATCAACAGTAAATTGTCTTCTAATGAGGGATGAACCTGGATTCCCTGTGTGAACCGTCTAAAGCTGAATAAGGTTTCATGTTCAACGTCTGCTGGATTATCTCAAACTCTCTGAACCCACAAGTCTTCCATCGTCCCTGGGACAGACGGAGACCGGAGGGAAACTGTGAAGCCGCAGCAGTGATCTCTTCATCTGCAGCAGCTCCTGCTCGTTAGTGTGGAACCCTGAAGACCTTCCACTTATCCTGGGTTCAGTTTAATTAGCTTGATTTTAAAACTGTTGTAAAACATCAACAAAATCCTTTTTGGAAAACAAACGCAGACGAAGAGGAAGAGGAAGAGGAAGAGGAAGAGGAAGACGAAGACGGAGACGTACCGAACTCGGGATCATTCCCGGGATCGTCCGAGGCCATCTTCTCCTCACAGCTCTCCTGCTCCTGCTTGATCACACAGTTAACGGGAACCTGCTGGCTCCAGACCTGGAGGAGACACACACACACACACACACACACACACACACACACACACACACACACAGACACACACACACACACAGAGGGATTGAAGTGTCTGTAGATTACATCAGAGCCGAGAGGAAGGACCTGCAGTTAAATTGGCTTCATTAGCTCCAGTGTGTGGTTCACACCACAGTGTGGGAGAGAAGGTCTCCGCTCTGGGATCAGTTTAAACTCTCGGCCAATTAAACAAGCCATTTCAGAGCTGCTACCCCCCCCACACACACACACAAACACACACACACAGCAGCCAAGCCACAACTGAAAACTAGAAACTCAGTAGAGTTGAATCCCCTTA
Organism: Limanda limanda; assembly: GCF_963576545.1. NCBI lineage: Eukaryota > Metazoa > Chordata > Actinopteri > Pleuronectiformes > Pleuronectidae > Limanda > Limanda limanda. Next base: position 2,395,810 of record NC_083644.1, read on the forward strand.
GATCCAAACACAAGTGGTTCGGTCTGAATGCCACCAGATACCAAATCCTGAGGTCCGATCCCTCAGACCACATTCAGGCCTGATTGTCCAGATCTGCACTAAGCTGTCATGAGATCCGTCCGTCCAACAAATCTTAGGGGACATGTTCAGTATTTTCTTTACATAATCCTGCTGACGAAGAAACAAGAAACACACGGACAGGAGTCTCCACTCGTTCCACTACTCCACCACACTATATCAATCCATCAAGTTTCTTCTAATCAATGTTGTATAGGCTCTTATTTTGCTGATGTTCTCAGTCACACGCAGCATCTATTGTCCCTCTGTCCGTCCCGGGAGAGGACATGTGTCTCCCTCTGAGGTTTCTACGTTTATCTCCTTTTAAAAATGTGAGGATTAAGAACAAAGGTTGTCTCACCTTATTAAACCTACGAGTGAACACCGGCTGTACGAATCAAATCTGATGGATTGACTGATAACAAGGCACTCATCACACTGCTACCAGGAGGAACGTGTGTCTGTGCTGGCGTCCGTGTGGGAGACGCCACGTCACCTCCTCTTTAACGAGGAGCAGCGGGGGGGCAGTTGGGGGCGTTTATGCCGCTGACGTCGGCTTCACTCGACACACGGAGGATTCACGAGAGCCACGGGGACGATGAGGTTTTGAGGCGTCGTGCGGAACAAGTGTCGACGCAGACTCTGGATCCACAGATATGGGTTTATGAGGTTTATGAGGTTTATGAGGTTTATGAGGTTTATGAGGTTTATGATTCATGCTCCCGGCAGCAGCAGCGTGACGCAGGAGAAGAGAACAGACGCAGGTTCGATGCAGTAAAGGCTCAGACGGATGAAGTGAGTGATGGAGACATCACACCGCGACTGAATGATTCAATTACTGTGGATGTTATTCCCTCTGAAAATACACGTTAGACAGTAAATATTAAAGAGTATGGAAAGTAAAAATATTTACATCCATGATGAATTATGAGTAATTGCTTGCATCAGACTTTAAAGCTGCACTCAACAGATCAAATAGAATATCCAGATCCTCACGTGTCAGGTTTCATTTTCGGTTGTTTTAGAATTGGTGTCTTTGAACCCTCGGCCTCTCTTTGATCTTATCACCCCCCCGGGCCCCCCCCCCGTCCCCTTCATTTCTCTGTAGAAATCATAACCTCTGTGCTTCATATTCACCGCTGCCGTCCACACAAATCCAGATAAAGACATGAACCGTGTGCATGAGGTCTGTGTCCTTTCAGTCCAGAGAGAAGGAGACTTCAGTTCTCACATCTCTCTGTCCCTCTGTCTCTCTGTCCCTCTGTCTCTCTGTCCGTCTTAACTGTTTATAAACCTGCAGTGAAACGTGGACTTTCATCTGCTGTTTATTCTTATTTTCCATCTTCACTCTCTGCCTCATCCCCCCCCCCCCCTCTCCTTCGTTCACCATCTTCTGTTTCTCAGAGAACACTTCAGCTCAGAGGTGATGGCTCACGTTTAACTACAGCAGTAAAAGAGGGAGGAGAGGAAGAGGACGGAAGAGGAGAGAAGAGATGAAGAGGAAGAGGAAGAGGAGAGGAGATGAAGAGGAGAGGAAGAGGACGGAAGAGGAGAGAAGAGATGAAGAGGAAGAGGAAGAGGAGAGGAGATGAAGAGGAGAGGAAGAGGACGGAAGAGGAGAGAAGCGAAGAGAAGAGAAGAGAAGAGAAGAGAAGAGAAGAGAAGAGAAGAGAAGAGAAGAGAAGAGAAGAGAAGAGAAGAGAAGAGAAGAGAAGAGAAGAGAAGAGAAGAGAAGAGATGAAGATGAAGATGAAGATGAAGATGAAGATGAAGAGGACGGAAGTGGAGAAGAGAAGAGAAGAGAAGAGAAGAGAAGAGAAGAGAAGAGAAGAGAAGAGAAGAGAAGAGATGAAGATGAAGATGAAGATGAAGATGAAGATGAAGAGGACGGAAGAGGAGAAGAGAAGAGAAGAGAAGAGAAGAGAAGAGAAGAGAAGAGAAGAGAAGAGAAGAGAAGAGAAGAGAAGAGAAGAGAAGAGAAGAGAAGAGAAGCGATGAAGTTGAAGATGAAGATGAAGAGGACGGAAGAGGACGGAAGAGGAGAAGAGAAGAGAAGAGAAGAGAAGAGAAGAGAAGAGAAGAGAAGAGAAGAGAAGAGAAGAGAAGAGAAGAGAAGAGAAGAGAAGAGAAGAGAAGAGAAGAGAAGAGAAGAGAAGAGATGAAGATGAAGATGCAGACGCAGACGTAGACGAAGAGGAAGAGGAAGAGGAAGAGGAAGATGAAGATGAAGATGAAGATGAAGATGAAGATGAAGATGAAGATGAAGAAGAGGAGAGGAGAAGAGATGAAGAGGAAGAGGAAGAGATGAAGAGGAAGACGAAGAGGAAGAGGAAGAGGAAGGAAGAGGAGAGGAGAAGAGATGAAGATGAAGAGGAAGAGGAAGAGGATGAAGAGGAAGAGGATGAAGAGGAAGAGGAAGAGGATGTTTTCCCTCCTCACAGCTAAGCGATGAATAAATGAGTGAGTGCATCTTTCTCCATGGTTCCTGCTTCTCTCTGATCAGTGAATATTGATGCTCTCACACTTTAACAGTCTCTCTCTCTCTGTGGAGAAGCATCAGGCCTGAAGCTCTGGATCATCCATGTGAAGCTGCACCTGCTCAGCTGACTCACTCACTCACTCACAGGCAGAAACACACACTGGATTTAAAGATGAGATCGAATGAATTTGAATGAACTCACCGTGGTGAAGAGGAGCAGGAGACCGAGGAGCAGCAACCTGACGTCAGACGGAGACATCTTGTGTTTGTCAGTCGACAGTTTCCTGGAGCTCAGAGGAAAACAACAGGCCGTCACCTGGAGGTGTGAAAGAACAGAAGCATGGTGTTTGTTAAGAGGCAGGACGTCTGTTTTTTATTCCTCACCAGGACAAATAAACATTATATTAAAGAGTGTTCGTCATACGGCTCAAGATTCAAGTGCTTCAAGAGCTTCAAGTGTCTGTGTGTCTCTGGAGAGCAAATCCAAACAGATGGGAAGCCCTCAGAGAAACTCAGAGAAACATCTGCTCTTAAAAGTGAATGTGTGATACAACAACAAATCTAATGTGTTCACACCCATTCACACCATGACCTCAATGAGAGAGCCCTTCTCCACTGATGCATTAGAACTGAAGAAGCAGGAAATAAAGACCTGAAGTTCATCACACAGAACCTGAACTGGAGAACCGACTGTTCTGAGTCGTCTGTTTGTTCAAAGCTTGTTAATATCGAACCAATCACGTGTACTAAACGTGGAATTAACAAACCAAGAAGATGATGGGTTCTGGAGATGTGTTCCACAGAAAGACAGAGATTTACTGTCGAGGGAATTCCACCCAGACACATATCTAATGCTGCAAGAATTCACCGAATCAAACACCACACATAAGACAAGTACTTAGTTTTCACTTGCAAGGGAAGTCCGGACCTCTGAGAAAGGTCCCAGCCAACTTCGACGGTTCTTCCCATGCACAGCATATTTATTCGAAAGCTCAGTTACAAGATATAGGTGGGGTTACATTATTTGCTTACTAGACATAGCTTGATCGTCACATCTTTCCAGGCGCGTTTCCTGTCTCAGATACTTTTGCTTGCATGGCAGGAAACATAATTCAGTTTGACAGCAACACTGTTTGCGGTTTTTGTAAGGCGTGTTGTTGCACTAAGAGGTGTTAGACTGCACCTCCGAGTCAGACTGACACACTTTGCATCAGCAGCACATTCAAAACATGAAAACTTATATACAATTCTTCTAACATTTACTGGAATCATTAGTCGGACGCTGAGGAGATCACAGAGAAACAGGATCTCTGTGATTTATTGCATTTAAACTGAAATGCAGTTTATATTCCACTAATGGTTTTACTCACAGCAACAGGAAACCATTATAAAAACATTGTTAGCCAATCAAATGACAACTGTATGTGAACACAGGCGTGTTGTGTGTCTGCGTGTCCTCGAACACGCCGCCTGACTCTGCCGGGCCGGGGGGGTTTCGCCCGGTCGAAGCCAAGTAGCAGGACGGAGCTCGGGCCTCGTCCCACTGGGAGAACTTGGCAGCTCGTGGCTCCTACTCCAGCGAATCCCTGCCAGCAACAAGCCCCTCCCACCGTCGTCAAGAGCAACAGCTGAGCGAGCCGCTGAGTTTGGATCGGAGCGGGACCACGTGGACCCGGATCCCCCTTCTGCTCCGTCTGTACACAGCCTCCCTGAGATTTCATCATCTGCTCTAATGTCCCAAAAAACCACAACACTGATTAAAAACTAACTTTAATAAATTCTGCTGCTCCTTCTCTCATCAGTCAGTGAGGTTTGGGATCATTGGCTTTAAAAAAACAAGCAACATGACGGGAATCAGGTTCCAGGAAATTACCTCTTTGATTTTATAACCTAACAAATATGACAGATGGGCCAAGAAAATTATCTGCAGATTAAATATTAATAAAATGCTGATTTACGAGATGCTGTCTTAACCAGTAAAAATAAAAAACTGACCCTTCTCCAAATCTCTAAACTTAATTTCATGATCACTATCAATAACCGGAGTTTGTTCTCACGCCCCGTGGTGACTGTTACGTCATAGAGCGACAACAGTGAGCGGTAAATTCCCTTCATTTAATTTTCTACATTCACGTTTCAGAAAATCCTTGTTAAAATAACAGTTTAATCCTTGAACCAAACGGATCAGATCCCAGATGAATCGTGACCTTAAAACGTTTGATTCAGAGCTAAATACAATTTGTAAAAAAGGTAAAGCCAAGATCAGAGACCTAATTATATAAAGAGAGAAGGAATCTACACTTTAGAATTCACTCATTTCCAACCGCTTCTTGAATTTTACCTTGCAGACATGATTTTCACAGTTATGGTTAGAGTTTCCATGGCAACAGCGAGCTCCACCAATCAGAGACGACACTCTTACAGCTGAGGATTGTGGGTAGTGTGCTACTTCTCCTATACGTTATAAAAGCAGCTGATAAAAATTACTAATCAGAGAACGAGTGAGGTTTTTACTTCAGGATCCACGATGATCTTTTTCACTAGAAACAGTGGAATCACTTTTCGACTTGTTTTAACTTGAGCCGCTGCTCGGAATATGAAAACATCTCCGTTCTGCACAAACACACAACCTTCATTCATATTTTGCTGGGGTGTGTAGCAACAAGTTACTGAGGGACACACACACACACAGACACACAAATAACAAAGCGAGACACAACATGAATGGGCGCTGCAGCTCTGCCAAGGCCTCCAGAAAGGCTGCTGACGCTTCTATAGAAACACTTTCATGTTGGGTTCCCGAGCACAAACTTCCATTAACTAATTTCTGAAGAAACATTTTACAAACCATCACAACACTGATGGTATCTCGACCGGACCAGTGTGTGTGTGTGTGTGTGTTTGTGTGTGTGAGAGAGAGAGAGAGAGAGAGTGTGTGCTGGAGGCTTCAACTGCTCGTTCACCAGGGGCGTGTTAAGGAACTTTGGGTGCCCCAGTTAAAAGGGACCTGGGTGTCCCCTTATTAACTCCTCCCCCCCCCCCACATTGTGCATAACCACATACAAAATTACAAACTAAACAGAAGATTGTGAGATTGTCGACAGTGCAAATAATATAATTGAATTTCTCCTCGGATTCTAATAACGTTTTCTTTCTCATTTAAGAAAGAAAACATACGAAGGGAGCAGATGACAACCCTTAGTTTACATAGTGTGTGTGTGTGTGTGTGTGTGTGTGTGTGTGTGTGTGTGTGTGTGTGTGTGTGTGTGTGTGTGTCTGTGTGTGTGTGTGTGTGTGTGTGTGTGTCTGTGTGTGTGTGTGTGTGTGTGAGAGAGAGAGTGTATGTGAGAGAGTGAGTGTGTGCTGGAGGCTTCAACTGCTCGTTCACCAGGGGCGTGTTAAGGAACTTTGGGGGCCCCAGTTAAAAGGGACCTGGGTGTCCCCTTATTAACTCCTCCCACCCACATTGTGCATAACCACATACAAAATTACAAACTAAACAGAAGATTGTGAGATTGTCGACAGTGCAAATAATATAATTGAATTTCTCCTCGGATTCTAATAACGTTTTCTTTCTCATTTAAGAAAGAAAACATACGAAGGGAGCAGATGACAACCCTTAGTTTACATAGTGTGTGTGTGTGTGTGTGTGTGTGTGTGTGTGTGTGTGTGTGTGTGTGTGTGTGTGTGTGTGTGTCTGCGTGTGTGTGTGTCTGTGTGTGTGTATTAGTGTAGCAGCTGCTCAGGACTCTCCTCCCCGAGCTGTAATCAGTGGCTTAATGAGTCTCAGCGGCTTTCATGTTCAACACTGTCAGCCCGAGAGTGTGTAACGTTTGAAGCTCCATCGAAAGAGCACACACATGATTAAAGAAACACACACACGCACACACACACACACACACACTAACACAGACACACACTGATAGCACTAATAAATACTTGGCCTCAGTGTAGAGTTCCACCCAAGAGGAGGAAATGAAAAAAGAGGAGAGAGCTGAAAGGAAAACAGCTTCCTCAAGAAAATGAGTGGGTGTTTGAGTGGAGAGGGACGAGCCCCCCCCCCCCCCCCCCGGGGATCAAAACAAGCCGAGGCGAGCGTTTCTTAATGACCACTCACCTGAGACGCTGCCGAGACAAGAAGCAGGCGCTGACTCACATGGTTAGAGAGCAGAGGAGAGGGAAGGGATGGAGGACAGATAGAGATCAGGATCTGATGTGTGTCTTCCTGTTTGCTCTCGGCGGGACACTGGGACACTGGGAGCTGTTTGGTCCCCGGGGACATGTTCCGCTCGGGCTCTGACAGCTGCCGTGGCCTAAAGAGTGAAGGCATGCAGCGGCTTATCTCCACTAAGACCTTCAACCCCAACTCCTCTCGTCCCTCTCTGCCTCTCAGGAGACACTTCTGAGGGACGGCCACCACCGGATCCTCAGAAGAACCAGAGACCAGGAGACCGTCCACGTCCAGAATCATCATCTCACGTGTTGATCCAGCGCTGGATCGTCTAATTCCCACAGAATATCACACCCAGTCACTCAAGGCTAAATTTAACCCAAGGAACTATGGGAGGAATTAATATCCACAGACATGACTTAGTCTTCATTAGTTTGGGGAGGGAGAGGGAGGCGCACATATCACAGAGAGAGGGAGAGAGAGAAAACTGTCCTGGTTTCTCGCTCCCATTATGTCCTGCTTTTTCCCACAATCCACTGGGGAGCTGCATAGTCAGGAAACGGAGGCAAAGACATTTAGAGCAAAGAAGAAAATAAGAGGAAGAGTTAGAACATCATTAGGATCCGTGTCGCAGCTGGATCCAGAGATTATCTTCATAATTAACAATTATTAGATCTGCTTTTAGTGATCGATCGATTCAATTTGATCGAAAAGATGTTAAAGGAGAAAAAGGGAATTTCACGATGTCACTGTAATGTCACGACTGAACCAGAGGGGGCGACACAACTTCACGTTACAGAAGCTTTAACTCAATTTACAGTTGATTTACTAATTGTGTTTGTTCCATAGTTTCCTCTGATCTGTGAGTTCTGGTTTCACATTGTGATTTAGGGACGAAAGAATCTAGTCTGACAAACCTAAGTCCTATCGTCATCAGCTACGTGGGCGAAGTCTACCTATACCTGACTCTTTGGTTGCCATGGTAACCTCATGATGGTATCACTTGCGGCATCTTCAGGCGCAGTTCTCCACAGTACTCAACAGCACTCTACGGTACCACAGTACTACAGGACTCCACAGTACTCTACACTACCACAGTACAACAGTACTCAACAGTACTACAGTATTCCACAGTACTCCACAGTACTCTTCTTCTTCTTCTTCAATTGTTTAATTCTTTCTCTACTTCCTGTGATTGGTCCAAGTGTTTTCACTGCAAACCAACAGAACCAGGTTCAGTTGGACCCAGACCCAGAACTCCTCTTCTGATTGGACCAAACAAGGTCGGTGTGAAAGTGAGTTTTCAGAATCGGGACCGACAGTGTTTCCATACGTATCAAACATCAGTGATACATTTTGAAATTAGAATATTGTCGTGTGGATGTTCTCCTAAAGAGACTTTCATCATCAGGCCTGTTACCAGCCTTTAACAACAATTATGCTCCAAACCACGAAACAAGAGGCAGAAGAAAGTCAAACATCCTTGGACACAAAACGCTCGTCTGCATCTTTCACTGGTCCCACTGGTTTGAATGAAACCACTTCAGCTTCCTCAGCCTCCTCCAGCTGCAGCTCACTGACGCAGAGCGACAAAAGGATAAAGGATCTGGAATGAGGAGCAGATGTGTCAGAGGAGAAAAGAAGCAGAAGCAGAACGTCGAGTTGAATCTGTGCAGCTGACGATTCCTCAGCCTCTGCTTCCCGACACGAGCCAGTGAGCAGCGAGTCTCCTGCACGAATCCACCGTGATGCTTCCACTCCCTGAGAGATCTCTAAAGATCTGCAGCAGGTCAGAGATCCTGGCTCTGGAGACCTGTGCCCCAGTGAGCTACATCAGTGTAAACTCACTTCCACTCTGCGACCGCACTGACCAGCAGCGCCGTGCTTCCTAACGACTGGGATGGAGCGTCAGTGACTCTGGTCAAGATGAGCAGAGAGACAGCAGCGTTTTAAAAGCCTGGTTTTAAAAGCCTGGTTTTAAAAGCCTGGTTTTAAAAGCCTGGTTTTAAAAGCCTGGTGTCCAGCGTCACTGATGAGCCGTGTTGTGGTTCCTGTTGCTTTCATCGAACGGTCGGACGTCACCAAGTCCGATTCTCAAACGTAAAGAACCACGGACGTGACAAATAAATAACTGCTGGTGGTTCACCGTGTGTGTGGTTGTCATCAGAGATGAATGGATGTGGCCTCAGGCTCATTAACAGAGATGTTGACCTGCTGCGTATTTTACCTCATTGAGGATTCTTGTAGTCGTCTGAACCTGAGAACACGTTTCTAAGGAGAGTCGCCACAAAACCAAATCATCTCCATTTATATGCTGAGTGAAAAACTGTCGTTAAACAAATGAGGGTACAATCTTTCTAATCCTTTCCAGCTTCATGCAAATCAATGTTCAGAATGCAGAGAATCTAAATCATCCACTTTCTTTTTCTCTTGCCAATGTAAATAAACGTTATCATAAACATGATAAACAGTAAATCTGTTTATGTGGTGGAATCGTACAGTAGCCTCACATGTAATGATGCCTGGAAACTCTTTATACACCATAATATAATATAATATCCAGTATTCCCATGCATATAACAAAATGTTTAATTTCTACCACATATACAATATGTGCTACTGATAAAAATTTGTAAAATGTAGAACCCAGTATGAAGTGTTAATTGTGGTGATGTGAAAGATTTCATCACTTTTTTTAACACTGTGAGATTTTTTTTTTTCACTTTTTCACTGATTTCACAGGTAATCATTTGTGGATCTTGATGAGAAGTAAAAACAATAATATTTTATATTCCGATATCTGTAATATCGTCAATATGTGTTTGTAATGTGGAGCAGCTTAACTGAAGAGATATTAACTCTCCTGAGTCTAAAGATAAAATAGAGATTGTGCTCAGTATGAATGTTGCCATGAATCTAATACTGATTCTGCAAATGTGAGCTGCGACTGCATGAGAGCAACAGAATTCATCTAATACCAATAAAAAAATTACATTTTAATTCTCAAGAAACAGACGGTTTGGACCCTCAGGCTCTTTGTAGCGATCCCTGATATCTGCAATTAACCTGCTTCTGATTTAATGTTCTAATAAACACGATGTCGCAGGTTCACTTCCCCCCCGGCCCTTTGCTGTGGGTCTTTATTCTCTCTCCCCAGTTCACGCTCACACTGTCATATCCAAAAAGGCCCAAAAGAATATCTCTGAAAAATGTATGAAACCTGTTTTTTAACGTTGAGGATCCCTGGTAGAGGCTTTGATCTTTTCCATGTTCTCCTCGTGTGGATTGTGTTTTCTCCGGCTTCTTCCCACAGAGGACATGCAGCCTGGTGTAAGATCGACTGGAGGATGAATCATAGATGTGAGGGCGAGTCTCTGTTGACCCGGTAACCCACTGGAGACATCTCCAAGGTGAAGCCAGCTTCCGAGATGCCTCCTTCTTCTTGAGTTCTGAGTTTCTATCTTCAGAACGTGCAGCTCTTCTGCCTCAGCGTTGGAACCCGGCTCTCCTCCATGTTCCTCTCGGCTCCTGTGTGATACCGGGGGTCACGCCGAGCCCGGGCCTGACGCCTGATGTCCTCCTGCTCTCTGCTGCTCCGGCCAACACCACCAGGCTCATGGTCCCAGTGAAACACCACCAGGCTCATGGTCCCAGTGAAACCTCAGCGTCCCCGAGGAGCAGGAGACAGAGAAGCTGGTCCTCTCTCTGGACGCCTGCTGCAACACATCGCTGACGTAGCTCAGATATGTGTTTGTCTCCCGTAAGTCGAGCAAATACACACAGGATCTGCAGTTTGCTCGTTGTGCTGCTGAGCCAGATGTTTAAATCTGAAACACACACACACACACAGACACACACTCACACACACACAGAGCTCAGGTATTCAGCTCCCACAGATGAACGTCAAGGTGATTGGATTGGAAAACGTGTCCCACAGTGAGAGCAGGCATTGATCTCATCTCAGCTTTCTGTCACTAAGCCGCTCTAACAGCTCTCGTCCGGCCCTGAATCAGGATTTACAGCGGCTGTGCCACTCGTTCATCACTCGTTCATCACGAGGCTGCAGACGAGCATCCACGTCAACAAACCTGCAAACGCCAGGTCTGGATCAAACCTAAGAACCTGCAGAGAATCATGCACACACTCCATCCTTCCTTCCTTTCTTTCTCTCTGTCCAACCACGGTGAGAGGAAACCCACACAGACCAGAGCTGGGAGGGAGGGAGACTGGGATTCAGGAGCTTTTAAAAATCCTCCATCCATCCATCCATCCTCCCACAGACGAGAGCAGGGATTGTGATTCCACGACAGTCGGATGCATTACAAGGTCACTCACAGCTTCCACCCACAGGCCTGGATCTCACAAAACCTTCAGGGACCAGAACACCTCACTACAGCATGAGGAGCATCACTGGTGGTTGCAGGTTGGATTCCTGCTCCTCTCAGTGATGCAGTGATTCATGTGTGATGAGCTTGAAAATGATAAATGTGACAATCTGACATATGCATCAAATACCAGGAGCTGCTCCTCATTGTGATTCAGTTACCGCCTGAGAAAGGTTCGATCCTCCTCATGCATATGGATGAATATGAGGAGGAGAACGTGTTGTGTGCATCACTGATATTCTCCTTGGCGTTGTGTTGAAATCATGTGTGTGTGTCGATGCATTGTGTGTCTCTGTCTGCAGAGACGGATGGAAGGAGCCTCCTCCCGACACATGCCGCAGGATCCCGGCGTGTGTGTCTCCAGCTCCCGCCCTCCTCCACCTCCTCCATCTTCACCCGTTCATTCCCAATGCATCCCCTCTTACCTCCTGTTCTCCGGGTGCGAGTCCCGGTGTCCTCCCGGGGACAGGTCGTCCTCCTCACGGGGACAAGCGGCGGGACACTCCGGTGGATCCGAGGAGCAAAACTTCCATCCGGAGCAGAAGGAGGATAAGGAGGAGAAGGAGGAGAACGAGGGGATGAAGGAGGAATAGAGGAGAGGAAGAGAAAGACAGCAGCTGAGAGGAGGAGAGAGAGGAGTGATCACTTCTTCCTCCACACAGGAATGAAGCGAGCATTTCAACTAGATCCCCCCCCCACCTCTCTCTCTCTCTCTCTCTCTCTCTCTCTCTCTCTCTCTCTCTCTCTCTCTCTGTCTCTCTCTCTCTGTCACACACACACAAAGACACACATATGCGCGCAAGGAATCTCAAATCCAATCATACATAATAGATGTGCGACATAAACGTGTTGTGTTAAATGATCCGTGTGTGTGTGTGTGTTATTGTATGTATGTGGTTGTTTGTCTTTGTGTATGTGTGTGTATCTCTGTGTGTGAATGTGTATATGTATGTATTTATGTGATTGTGTGTGCATTTGCGTTTGTGAGAGTGTTATTGTGTGTGTGTGTGTGTGTGTGTGTGTGTGTGCGTGTGTGTTATTGTATTTGGGTGTGTGTGTGTGTGTCTTTAGGTGTGTATGTGGTTGTTTGTCTTTGTGCATGTGTGTGTACCTCTGTGTGTATATGTATGTGTTTATGTTATTGTGTGTGCATGTGCATGTGCGTGTTATTGTGTTTGTCTGTGTGTGTGTGTTTGTGTGTGTGTGTGTGTGTGTGTGTGTTTGTCTGTGTGTGTGTGTGTGTGTGTGTGTGTGTGTGTGTGTGTGTGTGTGTGTGTTTGTGTGTGTTGTTGTTGTGTTTGTGTGTGTGTGGGACGTGTAATTAATCTCTAGAATCTGAATCTGAAGTTGACAGACAGGATTTCTCTGGTTTCTATTTGTTCTCATTTGACGTCGTCCTCAGGTAAACTTTGTAATATTAAATCGACTTTTTAATTATTCTTCATTCACCTGCAGATCTGTGTTAATAGAGATCAGTTGGATTCTGCTGTTGTTAAATCTCAAATGGCCGTGAAACAAAGAGCTTGTTGCACCGGAAATCTCTCCGACTCGAACTGCTCTGGACGGATCCTCAGGGTTAACCCACGTCCTTCTCCTCCCACAGCTCACAGCTCCTGGTTGGCAGCAGAGTGTTGCTGATGTAGAACCGGAGCCTGAGCTCTTTGTGAAGCTGGACGTCAGAATCAAGGATGAATCCTGTGAAACAGCAGGAAGGTTCTGGGCTCCGACCTTTTGTCTGATCAGGATCTTTCTGCCTCTTCCCACAGTCCAAAGACATGGAAAGCGTTTAATTGGAGCCTCTCGCTGCTCGTGGGTGTGACTGTGAGTGTGAATGGAAACGAGCCGGAGCTAATGAATGGACGAACTGTTAATCAGCACTTAACACAAAGATTGTAGGTGTGAAAGGAAGTCAGCAGGCGTATGAACTTCTCTTGTAGATCCTACTTTTTCATTTTTCTCATAACCACCTCTGGTGCTATGGGCGTAGATAAGAGTATAGATAGTGTGGTACAAACTGGAGAAGCCCTTTCTCCACACTTTCCAGTTTGACCATATCTGCACGAGCATCACCTTCTAACATTCATTAGAATCTCTGTGGTCTTCAGGCTTCTGATCTGGATATTTCTGCTTCTGGGAGTTTAAGTCTCTTCCTACCAACAGTTGTGAGGATGCACGAACAGAAGAGGAAGAGGAGGAGGAGGAGGAAGAGGAGGCTTTCAGAAGAGAGTCTCTAAAAATATATTGACTCTATCGTACTCACTTGCTCTCTGTGATTGATTTAAAATTCAGTTTTTTTGCAGGAGAATAAAACAACACGTAGGAATCTTGATCCACTGGGAAGAAAGGCTGAACACACAATAACAAATAAATCCATTAACAGTGTTTACTGAACAGTTACAACTCACGATCACTATATCCGGTTTCCACTGGTTTTAATATCCTTCCAGTTTCACGTCAGTTGCATTTTTGAAACATCGTCACCAAGCCCACATGGTCCTGCTGTTTTCTCACACCTGCTCAGTCCGACACTTTACCAGAGGCCTGCAGGACGAGTCCAGGAACAAATCCAGAGAAACAAACTGAGGCGTTTGCATTCTAACAAGCAGCCCATCCAAAAAACATCAGGAAACATGTCTGTGCTGGTCTGAGATCCGCTCCAGTAAACCTGTGTGTTCTTGTGCAACATGGAGTGAAAGGAGGGAGCAGAGAAACAGAAACACAGGAGCTGACTTATTATATCAATTTGCTCTGAGGGAGAAAGTGAGTGAAGCCTGCGTTTGATGAGCAGCAGAATGTTTTCCTGGAGAAGGTCTGCAGGAAGCAGAACTGACAGAGCAACTGGGTTTCACTGGTTTTGTCCACGTCTACGTTTATGAAGCTTCTCGCTCATCGAGAACGAATCGCACAACGGATTTCTCTCTATCGTCTAAAACTCAGAAAATAAAAATGTATTCCCAGTCCTGCTTCCATCAGTCCTCCCACACACGAGTGACTCAGGCGACTCCAGTCTGCCGTCATCCACCACCGTGAGCCGAGAGGAGCAAGAGTCCTGCTCTCACATCTCCATACCTGACGTCAGCAACACACAAACACACACACACACACACACACACACACACACACACACACACACACACACACACACACACACACACAGACACACACACATGTAGGCCTCGGAGAGTCACTCTGAAGGAATCGTGATCGGGATTCGAGTGGTTCGCTCCACGCGCTGACATCATCACTAATTGATCCTCTTTTGACTGGTGAAGGGGGGGGGGGGGATGATATGCTGCTGTATGGGGTTACCATGGCAACTGGCCCATTTCAACAAGATGAGGGGGATGTGCATGGAAGCTGGGGGGGTGAACTGGAGATGTTGGGGTGGTAATCAGGGGCTGCTGGGGAAGGAGGGTGTGTGTGTGTGTGTGTGAGAGAGAGAGAGAGAGAGAGAGAGAGAGAGAGAGAGAGAGAGTGGGGGGTTGAGCTGCACGAAAGGAACGACAGATTCAAGTGAGAGAAACAATCCATCACAGCGTTAAAAGCAAAAGGGGGCGTGGCTCTCAGGTGCACGAGAAAACAAAACAATCAGTAATTGTGCTGCTAATGGAGCTCGAACCACCGAGCCTTTCTGATCTGGATCAATCTGGAGCTGTTGACCTGGTGCAACGATCCATAGGTGTCACACACACACACACACACACACACACACACACACACACTCACACAGACACACACACACACACACACACTGAGGACTATTAAAACACCTGCTTAATTGATTAATGATCGGTTCTTCAGACTGAAACCTTTAAATCGTCAGATAAACATGAATCAACATTGAAAACCGTCTGAACCCTCGAGGGGCGGGACTAGCACGGGTGAAGAGCCCAAGACTAATTTCAATCAAGTTATTTCCTAATCTTAATCTTAATCTTAAAATAATACAACGTCTTTAGTTTCAGACGCCAGGTTGAAGAAACACGATCCAGTTCAGTTTATTTTATTAAGTTTTCAGACGTCGACTTCAGGATCTGGACGTTTTTCTGCAGTTAGTGTTTCACATGTGAAGAAGCAGCAGGAGAAGGTCGGGGGGGTCAGACTCGTTCACGGGAAGAAGCAGCAGGAGACAGAACTGAGAGATTCCACTGTGGAAAGAACAGCGTCGGCCCCTTAACCCCAAAAACCTCTGGAATCTCTTCGTCTGTCCAAGTCGACGTCTTCGTCTTCTTCATGTACGGATCCTCTTCGTCATCCTGAGATATTTGTGTTCTTCCAGTTTCTCACTCTCTCTCTCTGAACATTTGTTCCTTTTTTATTTTCATGTGGGCTCACTCAGACATTTTACAAGGGGACAAACTGACCCGGACATTTTCATTCTCACATGCAGCCCCTACGGAAAATGTATCCGGACAATATCCGGACTTCAGTGCAGGTCTGAAAACAGCTGAACTGTGTGAGAAGATCTGAATTAAAAACATTACTCCACAGTGGAAGGAAACCTGTTACAACCCAATTTGTCCTTAAATGTTTTCCATAAAAAACCTCATTAAATACGATGTAATATAACAAGTGGCTCGGCTCAGTTTCCTGAATGAATCCTTCTGTTCACGTCAGATCTGAAATGTTGTTTCCTGGAGTGGATCCACAGCAGCAGGAGATTCATGGAGCCACTGTGAATGTTCAGGAATGTAAATGTAACACCTCTTCCTCTCCGGCAGCAGGTCTCATCCTCTTCATCACTCCGCAGCTCTAACGGCGCCTGGAATCACCATGGCAACAGGGTTCCTACCTGGAAAGCTGCGGAGAAGCTGGAGTGAAGAGGGACGGAGAGACGGAGGGGAGAGGGACAGAGAGATGGAGGGAGAGGGACAGAGAGACGGAGGGAGAGGGACGGAGGGATGGAGGGAGAGGGACGGAGGGAGAGGGACAGAGAGATGGAGGGAGAAGGACGGAGGGAGAGGGACAGAGAGATGGAGGGAGAGGGACGGAGGGAGAGGGACAGAGAGATGGAGGGAGAGGGACAGAGGGAGAGGGACAGAGAGATGGAGGGAGAGGGACGGAGGGAGAGGGACAGAGAGATGGAGGGAGAGGGACAGAGAGACGGAGGGAGAGGGACGGAGACAGAGGGAGAGGGATGGAGGGAGAGGGACAGAGAAACGGAGGGAGAGGGACGGAGGGATGGAGGGAGAGGGACGGAGGGAGAGGGACAGAGAGATGGAGGGAGAGGGACGGAGGGAGAGGGACAGAGAGATGGAGGGAGAGGGACAGAGAGACGGAGGGAGAGGGATGGAGGGAGAGGGACAGAGAGACGGAGGGAGAGGGACGGAGGGATGGAGGGAGAGGGACAGAGAGTAGGAGGGAGAGGGACGGAGGGAGAGGGACGGAGAGACAGAGGGAGAGGGACAGAGGGAGAGGGAGATGGACAGAGAGATGGAGGGAGAGGGACGGAGGGATGGAGGGAGAGGGACAGAGAGTAGGAGGGAGAGGGACGGAGGGAGAGGGACGGAGAGACGGAGGGAGAGGGACAGAGAGACGGAGGAAGAGGGACGGAGAGACGGAGGGAGAGGGACAGAGGGAGAGGGACGGAGAGACAGAGGGAGAGGGACAGAGGGAGAGGGAGATGGACAGAGAGACGGAGGGAGAGGGACGGAGAGACGGAGGGAGAGGGACGGAGAGACGGAGGGAGAGGGACGGAGAGACGGAGGGAGAGGGACGGAGAGACGGAGGGAGAGGGACGGAGGGAGAGAGGGACAGAGAGACGGAGGGAGAGGGACGGAGGGAGAGAGGGACAGAGAGATGGAGGGAGAGGGACAAAGGGAGAGGGACAGAGAGATGGAGGGAGAGGGACGGAGGGAGAGGGACAGAGAGATGGAGGGAGAGGGACGGAGAGACGGAGGGAGAGGGACGGAGAGACGGAGGGATAGGGATGGAGAGACGGAAGGAAAGGGACGGAGAGACGAAGGGAAGAGGGACGGAGGGAAGAGGGACGGAGAGAGAGAGGGACAGAGAGATGGAGGGAGAGGGACGGAGGGAGAGGGACAGAGAGATGGAGGGAGAGGGACAGAGGGAGAGGGACAGAGGGAGAGGGACAGAGGGAGAGGGACAGAGAGATGGAGGGAGAGGGACGGAGGGAGAGGGACAGAGAGATTGAGGGAGAGGGACAGAGAAACGGAGGGAGAGGGACGGAGGGATGGAGGGAGAGGGACGGAGGGAGAGGGACAGAGAGATGGAGGGAGAGGGACGGAGGGAGAGGGACAGAGAGATGGAGGGAGAGGGACAGAGAGACGGAGGGAGAGGGATGGAGGGAGAGGGACAGAGAGACGGAGGGAGAGGGACGGAGGGATGGAGGGAGAGGGACAGAGAGTAGGAGGGAGAGGGACGGAGGGAGAGGGACGGAGAGACAGAGGGAGAGGGACAGAGGGAGAGGGAGATGGACAGAGAGATGGAGGGAGAGGGACGGAGGGATGGAGGGAGAGGGACAGAGAGTAGGAGGGAGAGGGACGGAGGGAGAGGGACGGAGAGACGGAGGGAGAGGGACAGAGAGACGGAGGAAGAGGGACGGAGAGACGGAGGGAGAGGGACAGAGGGAGAGGGACGGAGAGACAGAGGGAGAGGGACAGAGGGAGAGGGAGATGGACAGAGAGACGGAGGGAGAGGGACGGAGAGACGGAGGGAGAGGGACGGAGAGACGGAGGGAGAGGGACGGAGAGACGGAGGGAGAGGGACGGAGAGACGGAGGGAGAGGGACGGAGGGAGAGAGGGACAGAGAGACGGAGGGAGAGGGACGGAGGGAGAGAGGGACAGAGAGATGGAGGGAGAGGGACAAAGGGAGAGGGACAGAGAGATGGAGGGAGAGGGACGGAGGGAGAGGGACAGAGAGATGGAGGGAGAGGGACGGAGGGATGGAGGGAGAGGGACAGAGAGTAGGAGGGAGAGGGACGGAGGGAGAGGGACGGAGAGACAGAGGGAGAGGGACAGAGGGAGAGGGAGATGGACAGAGAGACGGAGGGAGAGGGAGGGAGAGGGACGGAGAGATGGAGGGAGAGGCAAGGAGAGAGGGAGGGAGAGGGACGGAGAGACGGAGGGAGAGGGACGGAGAGAAGAGGGAGAGGGACAGAGAGACGGAGGGAGAGGGACGGAGAGACGTAGGGAAGAGGAACGGAGAGAGAGAGAGAGGGACGGAGAGACGGAGGGAGAAGGACGGAGACATGAAGGGAAGAGGGACGGAGAGACATATAGGAAAGAGGAACGGAGAGAGAGAGAGAGAGGGAGAGGGAGAGGGAGACAGAGAGAGAGGTGCCGAGGCCACCGAGTGATTTGTGTTTTAACACGTCCACTTCACACTCTGAAAGAAAAGAGTCTTCACCTTCTTCTTTCTCTCTTCACCCTCCTCTCTTTATTCACTTACTTCTATCTCTCGCTTTATGAAGATGTTGTTGTCAGTATCAGAGTTTCTGTGCACATGTATCTGGACTCTGTCAGTGTGACCTTCCTCCTCTGGTGGTTCTTTAATGACGATGTGAATAGTCGACCCACGTCGTCACGTATCTCCGGGGAACATCATTCCTCGGCCGCGGTTCCCAAACTCGGTTCTGTCACGCTCCCAAACATTCTTACCATTCCTGTTTGTTCCCATATTATTTGATTTCACAGCCCGTCAAGTTGAAACTGGAGCCGGTATTCTCTCCTCCGGTCATCATTGTGAAGTGCCCTGGGGTCAGGGTCAATGTAAAGTGTCTTTCTTTATTATCTTAAAAGAGTTGATGAGACTGGGAAAGCTCAGTTTACATTATCCCACTTCTCATGTCCAATCCCACCTAACGCTGAGGAAGTACATTCTAAGTTAAATGTCAGTTTCCAGGTCCGTTGTTGTCATATGTGTTGGTTTTTTTTTTATCCGCCATCCAATAAAAATGTTCACACGCTTGAACCTTGAAAACCGAGTCCTCACAGCAGGAGATCACATCGAGTGGAGCAGTGAGGACGAATGTTCTCGGTTCTCTCACCTCCTGATAAAAGAAAACATCAGGTCAAACCAACAAGGAGAATGTTCCTGCTGATAAATAATCATCCAGACTGAGGAAAAGGAAAACATGAACGTGATGTGAAGACCTTGACCTTAGCCAATTAGCCTGCTACCCTCTCTGTGCTAGATGGTTAGCATTCTGATGCATCTGAAGTCAAATGATAGTGATGATGATCAGAATTAGAATCAGAATCCGAATCAGAAAGGATTTATTGCCAAGTAGGTTTACACCTACCTGGAATTTTCTTTGGTAAAAAGGTGCATACATTGAACATAAAGCATAAAAACACAATAAGTACTTCACATAACAAGTAAAGAAAGAAAAGAAAAGAAAAGGTTTTAGCCAAAACAACTTTCTCAATTGAAACATTTGGACAAATCCTCATTCTTGTGGACTTCTGCTTTAATCTGTGTTTGGACTCGTCCTCGGTTCAGATGTTGTGATCGATCTTTTTCCTCACTGCTGCTCTGTTCCTACAAACCACAGACACACTTTCCCTCATCTACTTTTCTTTTCCCGATAGTCGCCATGATTGTTTGTCAGCGATGACGTGTAACAGCTGTGTTTTATGTTTCCTTCACCCGGACGCTGACCTGACGTGAACACAGCTGGAGGCGACCACCCTGACAGACGAGTTAGTCCAGGACTTCATGTTATTTCCTTTTTTCTCACTGCTATCAGGAGAATTGTTTCTCACAGACTGTATCCAGGCGTTTCCCACAGAGAACGGCTCAGAAAAGAGCAACGCCACAGTGATGAACGGACTGACCCTCAGGATCAGAGTGAGATTCAAAGTGTGAAGTCAACAAGTCCTGTCGTCTCTTTAAGAAAAGCCCGATGGCTCTGAACTGTCTCTGAATCCTCTCACCTCTCTGTGTTTTCTGTGTTCAGTGACTCATCCTCTCCAGCTAAAGTCTCGTCCAGATCAATCAGGATCACAGCGGGGGGGCTCGCTAACCTCCGAGCGCTTCCTCCTCGCTACGCCATCGCCATGGAGATCCGATGCTACCCGGTCTGGACTCGCGGTGCCTTCCCACCGCTGCTCACCAGCACATGCACTGACACTTCTTCAATCAAGGAGGTGGAGAAAATAGATTCCTCTCTCCTCTCTCCCCCAAGATGTCCAGCTCCTCTGCTCTTCTTCCCTCGTTCATCCACTTCACCCTCAGACGATTGTATTCCAGTCCTGCAGAGACGTCCCACTGACACTTTCATATTTCCCCAGTGTCTGGTGGGTCACAGGTTTGAGAAAAGTCCAGAAGGAAACAGAGCACTGGACACGTTTGCTGCGTTTAGACCAGAACTGAACTCCAGACATTTTCCTGAAAAGGGGTTTGAATGTGAGAGCGTCAGTTTCCACCAACTTCTCCTGCCAGCCCTCTAGAAAAATGTTTGACTGGACCCAAGACGACGAGATTCAAGAGCTTTTGGAGATAAGAGCAAGACAACGACTCTGTCTGGTAACGCTGGACGTACGACTCAGTGGACGTAATGTTGACAGAATCAAACTATGATCTATAAATCAAAGATTGAAAGTCCACCAAACAAATTTTGAGACTTCTAGATTGAGTATCAGCTATAAAATCACACAGTTATTGCCCCAAAATCTCCAACAATCCATAACTCAACATGTGAACATTATCTGTGTAGAGAATATCCACATTGACTATTTATTTCATTTACCTGTGACTCCACTAGAGAGTTTAAAACAGGGAAGTGAGGATCACGAACTTAAACAAACTGTTTCCAGGAACGTAATCAGTAACAAAGGGTTTTTTTGATGCCTCATCCGATCAACATCAGAGACTTTAAAGGTGAAACTTGTCTTTATCAGTCGTGTATTAACACTGAAAACACGATGAGTCTCTTCCTCTTCACTTTGCTGTCCTCGGTGTCTGAGCTGCTCTTTGCCAGTGATGATCTCGTCTGTGATCGCCCAGATGTGACAGCGTGTGTGTGTGTGTGTGTGTGTGTGTGTGTGTGTGTGTGTGTGTGTGTGTGTGTGTGTGTGTGTGTGTGTGTGTGTGTGTGTGTGTGTGTGTCACAAACGTGTTGTGACAGTTGCTTGCTCCGGGCTGTGTGACCCAGTCCTCAAGCAGACAGAGAGGACACTAACTGGTGCGTCTCCTCCCAGCGAACATGCTGCTGCGACATGATTCGACCTGAGAGAGAGAGAGAGAAACTCTACGTCTGCTTCGGAGAACGAGCGAGACAAACGAGAAGAGAGAACTTTGACGGACGACTTCAGAAACGAGCGGGTTTAACGCTGAGAGTCCAAACGACAGAATGAACGAGTCTCACTTAAATAAATAAAACACTCGGCTTCTCCATTCATTCTGACCTCGACAGGCCAGGGTGAGAAACGACAAACGCACACTAGCAGCACATTTCTCACTGTCTGTGTGTGTGTGTGTGTCTGTGTGTGTGTTATCGTTTATTTCTTCCCACGACAGACTAACTTTCTAATTCACAGAAGCTCAGTGAATAAACAGATTATCTTTATGACACCACTAGTTATTAAAAGTGTGTTTTTCCCCGTGTCAACTGTCACTCAATCAGGATCTCTGGCCCCAGAATATATCCACAAACTCACCAGCAGAAATAACCACAGCAGATGAGGAGCTGTAGAGATTATTATTATTATTATTCCAGCTCATCGAGCCGCACTGGTTGATAAAGTCCGAGAAGACGCCAACAAAACCAATTAGTCTTAGAGACGTGGAATCTGCTTTGAGACGCTGGACGAGATCCGAGCTCTCGTATTAAAACTGGACAAAATCCACACGGAGCAGGAAATGGAAGAAAATAAAAAACTGACTTTTAATCAAAGTCGTGACAGTTACATTTCTTCTCATTTTAAATATTCCCTTGTGATAATAAATATAAGTATTTTAAAGTCTCGCAGTGGTTGTATTAGATTTGATTGACAGCTGCGTCTTCTCCGGGAACATAAACACACGGCCTCAGATTATTATGATCATGGTTTTAATGTTGAATGTTAATTCTGGTCTGACCTCCTGCACATGGTGTGTATTCAGCGCACGTGTGTGTATGTGTGTAGATATGAACGTTTGTGCCTAGCTTGTGTAAATGTATTTGTCTTTACATCTTTTAAACAAATATACACACAGCAACCAAAGAGACACAAAGATACACAAAGAGAAACACACACAAAAAACAAACACAGAAAACGACTGCAAAGACACAGAAAAGATACACACAACAACCTCAAAGACACAAAGCACCAATAAAGATCCACAAAACAACCGCAGACAAAAAGAACAGAAACAAAAAACCAGGATGAGAAACAAAACAAACATTTAGATACACACAACGACCACAAAGAGACAAGAAACAACCACAGAGACAAAATGACAAAGAGATAAAACAACTTCACACAATGAAACACACAAGACAAACAAGAAGACAAAGAATCCAGTTTGTTCACGTGTCTTGTTGGAAATAATCAGATGTAAAATAATCAGTATTCTATGTCGTCTTCACAGTTCGCTGAGAAACACAAAGTGAAACATGTCATACATGTGTTGAAATGTGCATTTACATCAAGACATCTGCCTGGTGACACATGAGGGGCCTGCACACACACACACACACACACACACACACACACACACACACACACACACACACGCCGGAATGAAATTACTGCCCTTATCAGAATGTAATCACTGTTATTGTGCTGTCTGCCGTGCGCTGTCACCGGGAGAGGAAATGGCTCTGAGTCTATTTCCAGTTTGCCTGCTGCTGCCACTCTCTCTCTCTCTCTCTCTCTCTCTCTCTCTCTCTCTCTCTCTCTCTCTCTCTCTCTCTCTCTCTCTCTCTCTCTCTCTCTCTCTCTCTCTCGATGTTAGATGACGCTACCTGGAACAACGCTGATATTTGCAGGTTATGTCTGTTTTTTCAGAAATTTAACACGAACACAGATATTCAGATATTGATTCGATGACGAAAATGGTATCAACTCTCCATTAAAACTAAATACAGAGTTTTGCCTTACGTTTTTCTGACTTGTGTACTTGCAAAGCGTTTCAGTTTTCACACTAAAACGATTTCTGTCCACACGAGCATTTTGGTTTCGAATCAATTTCAATCCAGGTCCTAAACACGCACATCACCTGACCCCTCACGTCCACTGGTGTAACCCGTGTGCAAAGACAACAGGGTCAGTCTCAATTGTAATTCATTGTCCTTCTTGTGTTCTAGTTGAGGTTGATGCCCAATGTTTTCCTCTGGAAAGGGATCATGTGACAGGAAACTGACGAATCAGCGAATGCTCCGTCGTGACCAAAAGGAGCCAATCAGCAAACTTCTCTGTAGCTCCAGAGCCGTGTGGACACCAGACGTATCTGCAGGATGTAGTAATCACACCACACTCCGCAACATGTAAACAGGATTATCAATGGAATTTTCTTTTAGCAACTCATGTAAACATTATAATCCGAGTAATGGACGTGAAAGGATGTTGTAAGAACTTAATCAAATGTTGGAGCAGATCAAGGATTTGTTTTTTTCACTTTCTTTATTTGTTTTTTTGGTCATTTTCAGAATTTTCCCAGGGATTAATTCCCGGGATCTTGGCTTAAAACATCAGACTCATATCTATGGTTTTGTGAAATTCTTTGCAGCTTGATCGGATGGAAGAGAACAGCATGAGGAGGTTTGAGCTATAAGGTCACAGTTGAGTTGGACAAATCAGGGTCATATCTAGAGCTACACACTATGTCCTTTACTGTAACTTAATTAGCAAATCACTCAGTTTCATGAGCCGATCCCGTGGAGTGAGGATCTTCTGGGTTTCTTCACACGTCTCTCAGCCTTTGTCCTTCTGTCCTGAAGCTTGTTGTCTTCCCCTTGGAGGCGGAGCACTGAGGGATGAGTTCCTCCTCTGAGCCAAAGGTTCTTTCAGGAGGGACGTGAGCTGCAGTGTATCTGAAATGTAGATTCTGAGCCGTGTGTGTGTTGCTCTTTCATCCTGTCCCTGAAAAATGCATGCTGCGATCTCATTATCCCGCTCTGCTCTTGGAACGCCACATAAAAAATCCATGCGGGGGCAGAGGAGGGGTGAGATTCTTCTTCTCCTCTCACAATGGGTGAGAAGAGGCCCTACAAGT
This sequence comes from Limanda limanda, assembly GCF_963576545.1. Taxonomy (NCBI): domain Eukaryota; kingdom Metazoa; phylum Chordata; class Actinopteri; order Pleuronectiformes; family Pleuronectidae; genus Limanda; species Limanda limanda. The sequence continues at coordinate 2,420,064 of NC_083644.1, forward strand.
GGGAGGAGGAGGTGGAGTGTAGAGGAGTGTGTATTGTGTGTGTGTGTGTGAACAGCTTTAAACCGGTGGTTGGCTTGATTTAACACATTAGCTGCATGATTTCCAACCTTTCAGGCAGCTGCTGCTTTCCATTTGTCTGCGTTTGCTTTGAAAATCAAAACCATTACAAACAATCCAATGATTTCATTATCATATGTGAAGTTATTTATAACCTGCATGTGTGTGGTTGTGCAGAAGCAGTGTGGCATGTATTCTCAAATTCACTGGAGAATTATAGTGTTTGAAATAACAATTTACCATGAGTAATTGCGTCAAATGATTTAGATGCATATAAAAAACACAAAAACACACAAATATATAAACCTGAAAAGGCGGAAACCATCTTTTGGAAACATTTGTCTAAAATCTGGTTAATTATATATATATTTTTGTTTGCTACATGTCCCATCTGTTAACATGGAGGAGGGAGCTCTCCACTTTCAGGAGCTGTCATGTCGTCCATCTTCATTCACCGTCTATGGTTGTAAATTGTTAAGTTTCTGCAGCTTGTCCATTTCCTGTTTTATTTTGTCAGTTCTGTCATTTCCTGTATTTTCAGTTCCTGCTTCCCGCTCACTTCACACATGCACACCTGTCACCTGCTGAGTTTCCTGTCCCTGCAGGAAACCCCTGTGTCAGTGTCCACCATGAGAAGCAGGTCGGTTTATCAACTCCTGATTGGACCATTCAATGCCCCCCCCCCCTTTTCTGTTATGTCCTCGTCAATCTTTCACAGCAGCCGTCAACAAACTGATGAAAATGTCCCAAATACAATTTCTTTATAAATAACCACAAAGCTCAAGACACAAACATTGTATTTTGTAAATGTCGGGTTTAGACTTGAAAGTTGTTTCCATCTTCTCGTCCATCTCACTTCCTTTGGACTGTGAGACCCGTTCCCTCTCGATGAAGACGAGCAGCTCCTCACTCCTAACATGGTGTTTGATGCCTGATGGAAGAAGCAGAACATCTTTTAAAATCTCCTGCAGGAACATTTGCTCCGTGACGGCTGAGGTTAGTGAATCACCGTCACAATGAGTTACACAACAACCGAGTGTCGAGACAGGAAACAGAACGAGTTGTGTGTTCGTCGACCCAGTCGTTGACCCCGATCTCTTCGCTGCTTCCAGATGTTTCTCCTCAACATGTCGCTGGTGAGAGGAAGGTAATTACCCTCATGACCTTCAGAGGGTAATAAACTCTGATGTAGGTCGTGTGTTGTGTTTCTGGAGATGTTCTTCATCGAGGAGGAGAGAAGAGAATCACACGAACATGATGAAGTTTACACGGACAACGATAATCTGATTATTGACCTTGTTCTGATTAGGACATTACTGTGATAACGATGATTACATGAGCTGCTAATAGAATACTGGAGTCATATCATCTCATTAACCTGATACAGAGCAAGACAACATTAGGTCCGTTACATTCACTGCAGCAGACGTTCAGTCCGTCACAAATTAAAAACCTCAATCTGAACTAGTTTGATTTATGCTGCTGTTTAAGCTTCTGAATGTTTTCTTTTTAATTTTGCATTTAGTCAATGTGTTCCTCCTCCTTTGCCCTCAGAACCAAAACCTGCTGGAATGTGATTGGTAAAAGTAGAATCAGAAACCAGAAGGCTTCAGAATTTCCCTCGCCAATACTTCACATGAAGAATCTGTTTACAGAGATGAATAGCAGAACATTAGTGTAAATGTAATAATAGTTTGACTTTGTAAAACCTGATTCCTGGAGAAGTTCACAGTGTTTTAAGCTGCACGTGTTTTCAATGAGGCTGGAAATTACAAATATAAAGATCACTGCTCATTTTGTGAAGGTGAAAACTCTCCTGTTTTAAACTCTTTCATTTAGAACTCTTCCCTCCATCACCTGATGTTCTCTCTGCTGGATCAGCAGCAGCAGGCGGGCTCAGATTCATGTAACTGCAATTTACCCAATTACAGTAATGACGGGTGAGGGGGGGGGGCAGCAGCTGGTTTCCTGCTGTAATGAGCTAAAGTGAAGTCACCTCTGTGAACACGCTGCATACCGAGGACACACCTGAGCTGCAGCTGCCCCCCCGTGCGCTCAGCTGTCTGCGCTCAGCTGTCTGCGTGTTCGGGAGGGAATCCCTATGTATTCCAGCTGTGGTTGCCATGGTAACTATCGGCCATAGACTACTGTAGATGTCGGCAGCCGAGAAATTCAGCAGCTCATCTCTGCTCCAGGCTCTTAGATTAAATTAGCAACTTCTGACATCACACAACCAAATCCCCCCCACCCACCCCTGGTCCAGCTGCATTGTGGGTAATGTAGGCCACAGGTTTTTAATGAGTATTTAATTAACATGGGAAAATGTGTATAAACAACATATTAGTCAAAGAACCGTATTTTGGCTGCAGTGTAATCCCTCCTCCAGGTTAGCAGATGGGACATGGACCATGTGTCCTATCACTTCAGGTAGTTCTTATCGCACTGATTGATAGGTGACACGTGTGATTGGTCATGTATTCAGCAGCAGGATCCTGATGCTCCGCCTCCAAATCAATCAATCAATCAATCAAGTTTTATTTGTATAGCCCACATTCACAAATAACAATTCGTCTCATGGGGCTTTAACATTGTAATCACTGCACAGACTCCAGAATGAGGTCAAAAGGTTAACATGGTGACCTCGCCCTATTCCAGGACGTCTGGGTCTGGTGTGTGTTCAGCGGTTGGAAGCAGAAACACGTCGTCCGTCTTTATTTACAGTCGCTGGTCTGCAGGGAAGCTTTAAACTCACAGCAGCACATTACAGCTGCTGTCTCTGTCTCCGTCTCCGTCTGCTCTTACTGTCTTATATCGACTTTGTCTTTGCTGTAATCGCATCGGGATAATGGACCGTGCAGAGAACCTCAAGTCTATTTTCAACCCGTCCGTTATTCAATCACTTGGCTGTGTAACTCTGTTGTGAGTGATTTGTCACGAAATATCGTTCTGAGTCTCTTATCGTCTGGATTCAAGGTGCAGGAGACGTGATGGGATTCAACAGGACACTGATGTGAACGTGGAAGCTGCTCAGTGAAGGTGAAGGAAAGAAGCTTCTCTCTCTGCAGATTCGTGCTCGGACACAAGTGGAGAATAAACTCTGAGCTCGTAAATCCTCCGTCTTTTCTCCTGGTGGCAGCGAAGTCACTTCACGTGAAAGACGACACCGCCGTCGCCTGAAGGATCTGACTATTGAACTGAGCGCAGGAAGTGACAGGTGATGAATGTTAACTCGCTGGCGTTTCAGTAACCATCAGGTCTGAGGAGGCTCGTCATGATACACGTCCTCAGAATGAGACGGCGTCACCACAGTGTGTTACAGTACAATCTACTAAAAACTAATTATGATAACGCTGATATTCACAGTTTTAATATTTAAACTTAAGTTAAAGCAACATTTGTTATTTTGCTGTAATGTTTTATTCCGAGCAGAATTACAGAGCTTTTAATTTGAAAAGTTGTGAAATTGGGTCCGAAAATTGTGTCAGCTACCTTAAAGGGACTCTTACCTTTGTTGCATTTTTACACTTTTTGTGGATAAGGTTAAATTGGTATTAATAAGGTAATGACACTCTTAAATGCAAGACAGACCCACCAGGAGTAAAAACAAACAATTATTTCACTCTCATAATATTTAGTGAAAACTTCAACCAATAAAATTCTTCGGACCGAAGGACCTTATTGGCCGACAGACCTGTCTGTTTGCTGCATGGACATGCAGGTTTTCCGTCTGCTTCTTGTGGCGCATTCGTGCGTGCGCGGAGGCAGTAGGTTGTAAGTCTGCTTGTAAATAAAGTTTCTTCAAAAAAATAAAAACACCGGGATGGTTGTAAGTCTGCTTGTGTAAATAAAGTTTCTTAAATAAAACACCGTGGCTGGGAACGAGGGGGTGGGGCATTGGAGGGAGGCGGGATGATTAGAATGTGCTGTAATTCTCAAATGCAACAAAGGTGAGAGTCCCTTTAAACAAAAGCAACATTTGTTATTTCACTGTAATTTTTTACACAGAGCGGAATTACAGAGCTTTTAATTTGAAAAGTTGTGAACTTGGGTCTGAAGATTGTGTCAGTTACTTAACAGACTCTAAAATAGCTTAAAATATGTAAATAATTTAAACTTCTACATCAACCACACACGTCAGTATCTATTTTATAATATCTTCAGTGCAGATCAACCAGGTCGGATGAACACAAAGGTTTCTTCACCATAGAATTTTTTTTGCACAAAAACAATAAAAGAGTTTGAGGACGACTCACTAATGACCAGGAGTAAATCTGAAGTGGCTCCTGAACATCAACACAGGAGAAGAGAACACGACATTACAAACACTCAGGTTTTCTTTCTAATCGCACTAATATTCTCTGTGAAACCACTGATTATAATAAATGACGATATCACACGAGAACACACGTTCAAATACAGGCTGTAATTTGCAGATGAGAACTCTGCGTTTGGACGGATAATGATGATGAGTCTTAATTACAATAAGTCTTAATGTTCCTTGTTGGATGAAGCGAGGCTGGGGCTTGAATCCGGCTCCTGTTGGATTCCTCTGTGAACCTGAGCCCCCCCCCCCCCCCCCCTCTCAGCCAGGCACCTGTTCGCAGGCGGGTGTAATTTTCTGTTGGATTGTCTGACTGATTAAATTGTCCGCCGCTCTCTGTCGGCGGCGGCGGCCAAAGATCAAAGCCCCGGGCCTCGGAACATAAAGTGCAGACATGAAAAACTCCCAACGTCAAACCGACTTCAACGAGGACGCAGCGCAGAGAGAAGAAAGCGGATTCGAGCGAGACGAGCGGATATGAAACCAAGAAGACGAAGCGCTGACTAGACACTTTGTTGAAATAGAATGAGGCGGGACAGAGATCGTCGAGGTGGGAGACGTTTAATAACACATCACCTCGATAATAATACTAGTGGCTCTCGGAGGTGGAATCTATTATTAACGACAGACGAGCGTGAGGAAGTGAAATCGGTCTGAAGAAACTCGTCACCTGATCTAAAAACAATCAAATCACCTCTGGTGCAAACAGCCGATCGGACGATGTGAGGGAATTAAGTGCTGACGTCAGCATGATTATTACATCAGGAGCTAAAAGAAGGAACCACGACACGAGCGGTGATAATGAGTCAGATCCTCATACCAGCCAATATTCTGTTTTTTTTAAATCATCGATCAATAGGTTATTATAGCCCATAATCATAAACCACAAATCGCTTAAGAGAGCTTAACAACTTGTACAAGGTGTTTAATATTCTGTCCTTACGTCACAAGGATGAGACAGAAAATAATTTTAGGGAAATCATAAAATATGTGGTTTAGAAAAAAGGTTTCTTGGTTTATGTGATTTTTATACTATAATTTATCAAGAAATTGTTCAATATATCTAAAATATCTGCTTCTGACTGATTCTTCCTAGAAGTCTAAAGAAGTCTAAAATTTATTTTCTGAATTTCAGGCCTTGAATTCAAATCTAGATCTTAAATATGTTCAGATGAGTCTTAGTTATATTAACATTGATTTAATGCTGCTTCTGTTGTGTTTTAATGAGAGAAACATTTTAGTTCAATAGAGACAAACTTCCAACCAGCCACAGAACGGAGGAGAAGATGATATTGTGTTTGTCTCAGTTCCCTGAAATACGTGACACTGAGTTTAGATGTAGTTTGAGACCTCAGGAAGAACATGTGTAGCTCCACAGACCTTTTCATGTATTTCAGCTGGGGTAAAGGACGTGTAGTTTTCAGTGAAGTAGTAAAAAAAGGAAACTGCTTCTTTTGCAACGAGCACAAAACGTTTTCCGTGTCAAACACTCAGAAACATCTCCCTTGAATCGAAGGATCGCTGTCGAGAGGCTGTCGCTCAGAATAAAATCATCTCTTTTCACGCCCCAGCGACGATGTGAAACGGATGCTACATCCAGACGAGTGTGTGTCTGTGTGTGTGTGTGTGTGTCTGTGTGTGTGTTGGGCCCGGGGCTGCAGCTCAGTCGACCGCTGCTGCTCCGACTGTGTGAGTCTCTGTGGAGCTGGTTCCTGCTGCAGCAGAAACAGGATCCTCCTCCGAGACGCATCTCAACGAGAACAGGGAGGATTTCCACTTCAGCTTCTTCGACTCTGTGCAGCGCATGTTCTCTGCAACGCCACCACACGGAACTATTTAAACACCGTGAGTTGGAAAGTCTCAAGCACAAGAGTCTAATGTTGAAATAAATGTGTTCATCATTGATGCTGATTAGAGTTTGACTTTGGCTGTATTTTTAAACCCAATCCGACTGCAACAAATAGAGGATTTTATATTTATATACATTACAGTCCGACCTGATACTAACCTAAGAAAGGGACCGAGCCCGTCAGGTATAATGGTTCTTCTATCTGAACACGACCCATTCATACTGATTGGGATCATAAGAACCATGTTTCTGTTTCTACCCTCAAAGATTCTCCAGTGAAATCTTCTGAAACTCGACATAGTGGAGGTCACCATGAACAAGAGAGAGGATTCAAACTGATCCAGAGCAAGAAGCTACTGGGGACAGAGTCGTTCTATCTTGATAATGTTCCCTGCTTACAGTCAAACAAAGGAATATAATGCAACATGAATACTTCACCTGATTTCCATGCAGTAAATGTGTAGCTCTCCAAAATGTAGGTTTAACTTATTTAAAGTAATCTGCTGTTATCTGGACCACAGTGACCGAGACGAGCTTTAAACCTCTGAGCTTTCTAGGTTCTGAGCTGAATCCTGTTCTCCTGCAGAGAAGATAATCATTGTACGACTTCTCTGAGCTGCACCTTAAATACCTCTCATCTCTCCTTAGATCCTGAAAGTGACTGTGATCATTTCACTCGGTTAAGAGCAGAGCACAGAATGAACAGCTCGTCTTCAAGGTTTCATAAGCCCACAATCCCAGAGTGATTCAGACGGAGCTTTTGTTCCCATGACAGCGGCAGGACGACTCCGGCTGCACCGATACTTCACTGATGAGCCTGATATGAGCCACTCTGCACTGCAGTGATAAAAAATACATGTGCAGGAGAATAATTCATCCTTTTTCCTCGAATCTCTCCTCCTTCACGAGAGTCAAAAGCAGCTTTTATTTGACGGCTACACAAATCACTGAGGTAATCATAGCCAATGTGATTTGGAGAGGGTGATGTGGATGCACACAGCTTTCAGACGAAGGCGGGGGGGTGTGGGTGGGGGGTGGGGGGTGGGGGGGTGGAAGTCAGAGAAAGGGAGAGTGAGAACTCTGGGCAGCAGCATCCCAGGAGTCTGGTTGGTAGACAGACACTGATGTTGAAATTCAGATCACACACACACACGGCTGCAAAACATGCTGCTCACCAGGGAGGGGAAGGATGAGAGAGGGAGGGGAGGGGTGAGAGAGGGAGAAGACAGAGAGCAGCATGCATGACAGAGGAGGAGGAGGAGGAGGAGGAGGAGGAGGAGGAGGAGGAGGAGGAGGAGGAGGAGGAGGAGGAGGAGGAGGAGGAGGAGGAGGAGGAGGAGGAGGAGGAGGAGGAGGAGGAGGAGGAGGAGTGAAATCACTGGAGCTCCTGTTGAAACAACGAAGCAAACCAGCTTTTTTCACCTTCATTAATATTCCACCTGAACTCGACCCCACACGTGTTACGTAATCCTGCTCAAAGTTTGGATGAGAACCCCCCCCCCCACCCCCCCACCCTGAGGTGACGTAATGCAGAGACAGATCTCAGAGCTGCTGGTGAGACTCATCGAGCTGATGACGACGGCTGAGACGATTTTAAAGCTCATTAAGACGTTGATATTCCCGATTGTTTTGTGTTTCTGCGTCAGAACCGAACAGGAACTACGTCGTTCCTGAGTTTCTTTTTTATTTGACGACTCGGGGGAAAAGTGGGTCCAGCAAGTGAATGATTCAGTTGAACACAATCACCAAGTCCCATTAAAGGTTCAGTGTGTCGAAGTCAGTGCCATCTAGTGGTGGAGTGTCATATTGCAGCTGAAGACCCCTCACAGCTTTGAATTGTCTGGACATTTTCCTGCTGTATCATCACATTAAGTTCAGGTTAATTCGATCATACTTTTAGTGGTGTCCTCAGATTTCAAACCAATAACAGAGTTTTGTTTCTGCTTGTTAACGCCGACATCTTGTGTTGGTGTTGTGTGTAAATCCTCACGACGTGTGGGTTTTATTAGGTGTGCGACTGTGTTTTGGCATCATTCAATTCTCTTTACAAACTGTCCCCTGTTAACACTACAGTGTCCTGCATCCTGTTTTTAATAATGTGAAGTGGTGACAGACGTGCACACACACACTCACACGAACACACACACACACACACACACACACACACACACACACACACACACACACAGACAGACAGAACAGGAACACATGTCGGACAGGATGCAGAGACTCAATCTGCTGCTGTTGACACTCGGAGTAAAGCATCTGGGTGAATGAGTGTTTGCTGGTGTGAACACAGAGCAGAGTTATTCATCACCTTCTTATACGGCCAAACATGACTCAGCAGATTACTGACGAGTCCTGAATGATCCCAGCTGCTCCGCTGCCGAGTCCAAGGACTCACGGGCACAAGTTGGATCTTAAGCCTAAGTTGGTCTTTGTAGAAGAAAGGAGGGAGTAAAGGTCTAATGCTGAGGAATTTAGATTCATCAGCAGGAATAGGATTAAATATTCATATCACAAAGATGGATACAGATACTCAAGCAAGCACGCCGGGCCAGTAGGTGGCGATAAAGTCTACATACGGGATCCAGCAAATACCAGAGAAGAACGCTGTGGTCCAAATCGCACATTAATCCTTTAATTATATATGATTAACAGGTAATTCATCTAATTGCCTGATTAGAATTAAAAAAGGGAAGAAGAGCAACAGTATTTTAATTTCTAGATTCAGCAAATCTACACTTAGTTGATCGGCTGCTTCCCCCGGCTGGCGTTCAGAACTGGGTAGAAATGGCAAAGCATGATGGGTAGAGGAGGGCAGAGTGGGAGCAGAGGCCAGTATGGACCTGGCATGAGGCCGACGCCCCCCCGCCCCTCGGCCACGCCTCCCAGCTCTTGTTGTGGTGTTTGTGCTCTTGCTCCTTCTGGGTCAGAGAGCGTTAACAAACAGGAGGCTCCACTCGGCGCCTCGCTCATCTGCCCATGTGGGGGGGGGGGGGCCCCTGAACACTTATAGCTCCTTTTGTCCGGAGGAACAACAAAGTTCAGATCTGGTTAATTGTTTACTGTCATGCGATATTTGATGGCTCAGCAGGCGCATGAGAAGCAGGGGCCCAGGAGGTGAGGAGGAGGCTATAAGAGGAGCAGAAGAGAGAGAGGGAGGTGCAGAGAGGATTCAGAAAAGAGTTTTCTCCGTCCTGTGAATGTTAGTCTGAGGTTCACGCTCCGTCTTCACCTTCTCTGACAACAACACTCCTCTGCTTATAGCAAAGTTTTCACTGTTGTTCCAACGTCCACCATCTCCAGAACCTTGGGAAACAACCGACAGGGAAACAGAACCATGAATCTTTCTCCATTTAGGTCGTGCACTGGTGGAAATAACTCGATTGTGATTTTTCAAGGGGGGGAAGTTTGACCTTTAGCTGCTCAACTTATGATCACGAAGATTCAGCAAAAATTGTGTTGATAAAATTTAAACTCTAGATATTGAACATCTGGATTATCAACAATCAGTGTCTGTCCTATCATGTTTGGGTTTGATCAGTCACATTTTCCAAACCTCCCATCGGCCTTAACTACAGACAGAAATAACATGAGAATTATTTATTCGTTTTTGTAAATTTAATTTTTACAACTTGATTTATAGACTTGACTGATTTAAGTTGTTTTTTAAGAAATTAAACCAACTTAATTTTATGTTTCTTCTTCTGAATTTGTCCACCATGATAATAACATAATATATAATAATAACAACAAACATGCTTTAACATAGGATTAAGTGGATGTAAGTATATTTTTAGTGTTAAGTCATGAATGTTTTTTTTTAACAGTTAAATATTCTATATTCTTACAACCAGAGGGAGTTGATAAACCATTTATCAGATGTTTATACAGTAAACTGATGTGTTATCACACTCTGAGTAAATGAAGCATCAGATCTTACAAGTTTATGTTCAGCTCACAGACTCGTTAACATCAGCTCCTCCCGTTGGTCCTGACTCAGGAAAACCAGATGTTCTTTCCCCATCGTCCCAACAAAAAGAATTCCCAAACATCCATACAGAAAATTCATATCAACACACTCCAGGATGAGAAGTTCGCCAAGATGATATTTCATCTTTCTTCTTCTTCATGTTCGAAGCAAAACATTTCAAACAAGTTCACTCAGTTAAAATGTTTAAATTCCTTTACAGCTGACAAAGCATCAACATTGTTCGCGGCACTTCCTGGTCTGACAGCTCCAGAGCAACATGATCATTCATGTGTGCTTTTATTTGTGTTGAATCTCACTCTCTTCTTGCTCAGTGTTTGGTCTCCACCTCCTCCTGAGGGACATGTCCGTCTCTTCAGCCTCTCCATGCTGGACCCTGTCCACCAGCTGCTCTCTGACCGGCTCCTGCTGGTCTCTGCTGAGCGACTCGTGAACTGTTTACAGCTTTTCTCTCTGACAGCAGCAGTGTAAGAGCAGCGAGAGAGAACCAGGCAGTGACATCATCGTCTGAACAGATAAACAATGAGCTCAAAACTCACTGTAAACTATTCATTAAAGTGCGAGAAGCTGCTGAGTCGTCTGATAATTCTCCAGACACAGTGTAAATATTATTTAAGACTCTGCAAAGAAAAGACAGTTAATGTCACTGGACTTCCCTTTAAAATATCCACATTAATTATAAACGTATTAAAACATGATGTGTATTTGCTCCCATACACAAACACACACACACACACCCACTTAAATTCACACTTTGTCCTGCAGCACCTACAGTTCACTTATCACCATGGTAACCAACGAGGTCGGCTTCTTCTCCACAGCAGCATCACCTCCTTGAGAATAACAATAATTTCACAGCATCGCACTTCCCCTGTGTGAGTGTCTGAGTCACACGTGTGCTCTTAAGAGAACATAGAGGAGGAGGAGGAGGAGCCTCTCGGCGTGAACACAGCTCCGTGCCGTGTGTTCGAGTCCAGGATCCAGTCGACCTGGCGTTTGTGACGCTCGGCTCCGTGTCCGGCCTCCAGCAAAGTGGAGCTAGTCATAGTGGCAATCAATGGCGACCAGCGGGAAGAGTGACAAAACAAAGCCTAATGACGTGTGCGGCTGCTTCTGATGGCGTGTATAAATACTCAGTTCACTGCAGCTCAGCACGGAGTCGGATCCACACAACCACGGGATCAGAGTTGTGAAACACACACTCAGGCCCGTTTGATTTCTTAAGAGAATTAAACGACAAAATCAATGTTGTTTTATGTCCGGTTGTTAAACGTCTGACCCTCACGTTAACCGAGCTGCAAATACGTATGTCTCAGTGTTTCCAGTTTGGGTTCAACTGCCTCAGAGGAAACAATAAAACAGAAACTGTGGGATAATAAAAACCATGTGTCATCTGAGAGAGACAAGGACCTGATAACCAGAGATGAAGACTTGTTAACTAGAGATGAAGACTTAATAACTAGAGACGAGGACTTGTTAACTAGAGATGAAGACTTAATAACTAGAGACGAGGACTTGTTAACTAGAGATGAGGAGTTTATAACTAGAGATGAAGACTTGATAACTAGAGATGAGGAGTTTATAACTAGAGATGAGGACTTGATAACTAGAGATGAAGAGTTGTTAACTAGAGATGATGACTTGATAACTAGAGATGAAGAGTTGTTAACTAGAGATGAGGAGTTTATAACTAGAGATGAGGACTTGTTGATTAGAGATGAAGAGTTGTTAACTAGAGATGATGACTTGATAACTAGAGATGAAGAGTTGTTAACTAGAGATGAGGAGTTTATAACTAGAGATGAAGAGTTGTTAACTAGAGATGATGACTTGATAACTAGAGATGAAGAGTTGTTAACTAGAGATGAGGAGTTTATAACTAGAGATGAGGACTTGTTGATTAGAGATGAAGAGTTGTTAACTAGAGATGATGACTTGATAACTAGAGATGAAGAGTTGTTAACTAGAGATGAAGAGTTGTTAACTAGAGATGAAGAGTTGTTAACTAGAGATGATGACTTGTTAACTAGAGATGAGGAGTTTATAACTAGAGATGAGGAGTTTATAACTAGAGATGAGGACTTGTTAACTAGAGATGAAGAGTTGTTAACAAGAGATGATGACTTGATAACTAGAGATGAAGAGTTGTTAACTAGAGATGAAGAGTTGTTAACTAGAGATGAAGAGTTGTTAACTAGAGATGATGACTTGTTAACTAGAGATGAAGAGTTGTTAGCTAGAGATGATGACTTGATCACTAGAGATGAAGAGTTGTTAACTAGAGATGAAGAGTTGTTAACTAGAGATGAAGAGTTTTTAACTAGAGATGAAGAGTTGTTAACTAGAGATGATGACTTGATAACTAGATATGAGGACTTGATAACTAGAGATGAGGAGTTTATAACTAGAGATGAGGACTTGTTAACTAGAGACTTGGACTTGTTAACTAGAGATGATGACTTGTTAACTAGAGATGAGGACTTGATAACTAGAGATGAGGAGTTGTTAACTAGAGATGAAGAGTTGTTAACTAGAGATGAGGAGTTTATAACTAAAGATGAGGACTTGTTAACTAGAGATGAAGAGTTGTTAACTATAGATGAAGAGTTGTTAACTAGAGACGAAGACCTGTTAACTAGAGATGAGGACTTGTTAACTAGAGATTAAGAGTTGTTAACTAGAGACGAAGACCTGTTAACTAGAGATGAGGACTTGATAACTAGAGATGAGGACTTGTTAACTAGAGATGAAGAGTTGTTAACTAGAGATGAAGAGTTGTTAACTAGAGATGAAGAGTTGTTAACTAGAGATGATGACTTGATAACTAGAGATGAGGAGTTTATAACTAGAGATGAGGACTTGTTAACTAGAGATGAGGAGTTGTTAACTAGAGATGAAAAGTTGTTAACTAGAGATGAAGACTTGATAACTAGAGATGAGGACTTGTTAACTAGAGATGAAAAGTTGTTAACTAGAGATGAGGACTTGTTAACTAGAGATGAAGAGTTGTTAACTAGAGATGAGGACTTGTTAACTAGAGATGAAGAGTTGTTAACTAGAGATGAGGACTTGTTAACTTGAGATGAAGAGTTGTTAACTAGAGATGAGGACTTGTTAACTAGAGATGAAGAGTTGTTAACTAGAGATGAGGACTTTTTAACTAGAGATGAAGAGTTGTTAACTAGAGATGATGACTTGATAACTAGAGATGAGGAGTTTATAACTAGAGATGAGGACTTGTTAACTAGAGATGAGGAGTTGTTAACTAGAAATGAAAAGTTGTTAACTAGAGATGAAGACTTGATAACTAGAGATGAGGACTTGTTAACTAGAGATGAAAAGTTGTTAACTAGAGATGAGGACTTGTTAACTAGAGATGAAGAGTTGTTAACTAGAGATGAGGACTTGTTAACTAGAGATGAAGAGTTGTTAACTAGAGATGATGACTTGATAACTAGAGATGAAGACTTGATAACTAGAGATGAGGAGTTTAGAAATAGAGATGAAGACTTGTTAACTACAGATGAGGACTTGATAACTAGAGATGAGGAGTTTATAACTAGAGATGAGGACTTGTTAACTAGAGATTAAGACTTGTAGACTTGTTAACTACAGATGAGGACTTGATAACTAGCGATGAGGAATTGTTAACTAGAGTTGAGGACTTGTTAACTAGAGGTGAGGACTTGATAACTAGAGATAAGGAGTTTATAACTAGAGATGAAGACTTGTTTACTAGAGATGAAGACTTGGTAACTAGTGATGAAGACTTGTGAATCACCCTCATCTTCCTCAGGTTGTTGAGTCTGCATCAGAAACAAGCGCTTTTATTTTTTTATAGATGTGTCGATGTCATTTACCAACACACAGTTACACACATCTAACGCCCTGAGGAGAATCATTTTTCAACCACAACAACCGCAGACGCACACACCCACCCACACACTCACACACACACAGACACACACACACACACACACAGACACACACACACACACACACACACACACACACAGTCGTACACCGTCTGCAGTCCCACCGGCAGGCCGAGTAAATGAGGTGGAAATGTATGAAGCTTAAAACATCCCCAGGGAAACATTATGTGAAAGAGACACCGTTTCACTGAGGAGGAGGAGACAGAGAGGAGAGGAGGAGGAAAGGAGGAGGAACAGAGAGGAGAGGAGGAGAGAGGAGAGGAGTAGGAGAGAGGAGAGGAGGAGCAGAGAGGAGATGAGGAGAGAGGAGAGGTGGAGGAGAGAGGAGAGGAGGAGCAGAGAGGAGGAGCAGAGAGGAGAGGAGGAACAGAGAGGAGAGGAGGAACAGAGAGGAGGAACAGAGAAGAGGAGAGGAGATGAGGAACAGAGCTGAGAGGAGGAGCAGAGAGGAGGAACAGAGCTGAAAGGAGGAGGAAAGGAGGAGGAACAGAGAGGAGGAGCAGAGAGGAGAGGAGGAGGAGACAGAGAGGAGAGGAGGAGGAAAGGAGGAGGAGCAGAGAGGAGAGGAGGAGCAGAGAGGAGGAGACAGAGAGGAGAGGAGGAGGAACAGAGAGGAGGAGGAACATAGAGGAGAGGAGAGGAGAGGAGGAGCAGAGAGGAGGAACAGAGAGGAGAGGAGGAGCAGAGAGGAGAGGAGTAGGAGAGAGGAGAGGAGGAGCAGAGAGGTGAGGAGGAGAAGAGAGGAGAGGAGGAACGGAGAGGAGAGGAGGAACAGTGAGGAGAGGAGGAACAGAGAGGAGAGGAGGAGCAGAGAGGAGGAACAGAGAGGAGGAACAGAGAGGAGAGGAGGAACAGAGAGGAAAGGAGGAGCAGAGAGGAGGAACAGAGAGGAGGAACAGAGAGGAGAGGAGGAGCAGAGAGGAGAGGAGGAACAGAGAGGAAAGGAGGAGCAGAGAGGAGGAACAGAGAGGAGGAACAGAGAGGAGAGGAGGAACAGAGAGGAGAGGTGGAGCAGAGAGGAGAGGAGGAACAGAGAGGAGAGGAGGAACAGAGAGGAGGAACAGAGAGGATGAGCAGAGAGGAGGAACAGAGAGGAGAGGAGGAGGAAAGGAGGAGGAACAGAGAGGAGGAGCAGAGAGGAGAGGAGGAGCAGAGAGGAGAGGAGGAACAGAGAGGAGAGGAGGAGGAACAGAGAGGGGAGGAGGAACACAGAGGAGGAACAGAGAGGAGGAACAGAGAGGAGAGGAGGAACAAAGAGGAAGAACAGAGAGGAGGAACAGAGAGGAGAGGAGGAGCAGAGAGGAGGAACAGAGAGGAGGAACAGAGAGGAGAGGAGGAACATAGAGGAGAAACAGAGAGGAGGAACAGAGAGGAGAGGAGGAGCAGAGAGGAGGAACAGAGAGGAGGAACAGAGAGGAGAGGAGGAACAGAGAGGAGGAGCAGAGAGGAGGAACAGAGAGGAGGAACAGAGAGGAGGAACAGAGAGGAGAGGAGGAACAGAGAGGAGAGGAGGAACAGAGAGGAGAGGAACAGAGAGGAGGAACAGAGAGGAGAGGAGGAACAGAGAGGAGAGGAGGAACAGAGAGGAGGAACAGAGAGGAGAGGAGGAACACAGAGGAGGAACAGAGAGGAGAGGAGGAACATAGAGGAGAAACAGAGAGGAGGAACAGAGAGGAGGAACAGAGAGGAGAGGAGGAACATAGAGGAGAAACAGAGAGGAGGAACAGAGAGGAGAAACAGAGAGGAGAGGAGAGGAGGAACAGAGAGGAGGAACAGAGAGGAGGAGCAGAGAGGAGGAACAGAGAGGAGAGGAGGAACCCAGAGGAGAGGAGGAACAGAGAGGACGAACAGAGAGGAGGAACAGAGAGGAGGAACAGAGAGGAGAGGAGGAACATAGAGGAGAAACAGAGAGGAGGAACAGAGAGGAGGAACAGAGAGGAGAGGAGGAGCAGAGAGGAGGAACAGAGAGGAGGAACAGAGAGGAGAGGAGGAACATAGAGGAGAAACAGAGAGGAGGAACAGAGAGGAGGAACAGAGAGGAGAGGAGGAACAGAGAGGAGGAACAGAGAGGAGGAACAGAGAGGAGAGGAGGAACAGAGAGGAGAGGAGGAACAGAGAGGAGGAACAGAGAGGAGAAGTCTCACTGATTCTCATTTGTATTAAAGTCGCTCTCACAGCTTCACATTCAG
Organism: Limanda limanda; assembly: GCF_963576545.1. NCBI lineage: Eukaryota > Metazoa > Chordata > Actinopteri > Pleuronectiformes > Pleuronectidae > Limanda > Limanda limanda. The sequence continues at coordinate 2,436,409 of NC_083644.1, forward strand.
GCCTTTGTTACTTTCTATGGATATGTATTGTAATGTAATGTAATGTAATGTAATGTAATGTAATGATATGTAATGTAATGTAATGTAATGTAATGTAATGTAATGTAATGATATGTAATGTAATGTAATGTAATGTAATGTAATGTAATGATATGTAATGTAATGTAATGATATGTAATGTA
>NC_083644.1:2441590-2474090 GCF_963576545.1 Limanda limanda
TTTGTTTTGTGTCTTGTGTGTAAATCCACATTCAGACATTTAGTCTTGATAAGGAAACATTTATGATGATATTTCTGTTATTCTGCAGTTTGTTATTTGTGCATAAACATAAATGATCAGATGGTAAAGCATGATTTAACTTCACATGATTAAAAATAATGTTTTATTTTACATTTCAGGAATAATCTGTCACAACCTGTGAAAAGACATGTTAAAGTCATAAAAGTAGTATAATTTTTACATACATAAATGTTTCATTTAGGGCTGGGCAAGTTAACTTGTTTGAATCGAGTTAACTCAAGTGATGAGTTAACTCGATTAATTATTTTATCTCGCATTAACTCAGGTTTGATTATTTATTGTTTTATTGTGAAAGTCAGGCTTTTATTTTCTGAAAGTCTGTTGCTGACTGCTGCAGAACAGGAAAAAAGAAAATAATTGGCGGATAAACAATCGAGTTAACTCATCACTTGAGTTAACTCGATTAAAACGAGTTAACTTGCCCAGGCCTAGTTTCATTAAGTGATTTTCTTCTGTAAATAACTGAACTATGCAAGAATCTCTAAGACAAACTTTATTGACAGATCTTCTCTCTGAGGTTAACGTTCTCGTCTTTGTCCTTCAGACCTTCACAGGGAGAGAATCTGTCCAGGAGGCGCAGGTGGAAGGAGCTGAGGCGAGTCAGGGCCTCCTCCAGAGAGTCGGGGGGGACGAGGACACATAACCTGATGGGGGGGGGGGGTGGGGGGTGCAGGAGGCCTGTTAGAGACGGTGCGACCACAGACAGACGTGACCTGACGAGGACGAAGGTCTCTCACCTCAGATGATGTGTGTCTCCTCCAGGATGAAGACCTGCTCCGACCAGCACGCCCTCCTCCTGCAGGAGCCTCTCACAGTACAGGACATCTGGCTCCACCCCCAGCATCTAACAGGAAGTGGACAGGAATCTTTACTGCTCATAAACTTAATCAATATTCCACAACTTCAAACTTCTACTTTAAATAACATTCTGAATTTACATGTATAAATTTCTGTCCGGTATGAATACAGATGAACCACCGAAGAGAAGAAGAAGATAAAACATCCTGAACCTGACATCTTGAACGTTCCAGCCCTGTTTAATATCAACAAATAACTATAATTAAAACCAAACTGATCAGAATTCTGAATTTTTTGATCAAGATTCATGAATAATTCTCTGAGAAATCAATGAAAATGTTCATAAAATCTCGTGATATTAAAGAAAGTCAAAATAAATTCCTGGATCTTCACCAAAACTCATTGGGTTCCTCCCTGACCCTGAATGCATCCTTCCAAGTTTTATCCTAATCTGTCGTGTAGTTTTTAGTTTATAAATATAACAATTTTTAATAGTATATCATATAATTTATCTCCCAGTAGTTTAATAGTTTAACTCCCATGTTCCCACAGTCGTGACTGAACCAACAGGACCCAGTATTGTGTCGATTCCCTCTGAACTGAATCTCAAATCACTTCCTGTCCTGGTTTCACACTCGCACCTCGGCCTGCTCCTGAATCCCGGCTGGTAAACGCACGCTGGGATAAAGGTAGGCTCCGCCCATCGCCGGCTGACAGCTGACCCCCGGGAGGCCGTTGAGGGTCTGCCAGGCCCGCTGAGCATTCTGGGACAAAGTGGCCCGAGCGCTGAGGATCTCCTGCATCAGACGGAGCAACAGAGGCAGTGAGAGGTGGAGCCCCAGGGGTCGGGGGTGGGACTGTGGGCCGGCTGGGGGGGGGGTCACCTGTGTGTACGTGTCATAGGAGGCGTCTCCAGGTTTGGGGGGGTCGACCATCAGGTCCAGGGCCAGCTGACCTGTGACCGGAGCGCTGATGTCGAAGCACAGCAGGACGTCAGCGTAGTGCATCACCTCCGGGTCCATGTTCACGGCCTCCATGAAGCCGGCCCTCAGGCCGCCTCTGGAACACAGGGGGGGGGGGGGTTGGGGTCTCACAGCTGCTTCACACAACAACATCTCCCCCCCCCCCGTCAAGAAGTGAAGCCAAAACACATCAAGAGCAGCCATCTTGAACATGTGGATTAAAGTCTGTGCAGCAGCGATCGGGGGAGTTTGTGTTTCATCATTAAATCATCAAAATATATATTTACTCCAATAATAACGAACCCTGAACTCGACCTCGTTAGAATCCAGGGCTTCACAGTTAATAAAATAATATATTTATTAAAGTATTATTACTTGTTCGAACTCAACAATTTGACATAATAAACATATCGTATTTCACATTTTGAGCTTTAATGACTCTTTCAAAGTTGTATAGGTTAGTATTAAAAACAGGACTTTTTCAGAACGTCAGGTGAAAGTGAAAAACGACGACAGACGAAAGAGACTCAATCTTCAGATGAATAAAACTCACTCTCCCATTCTGCCGCTGGAGAGAGAGTGAAATGAAACTAGCTCCACGGACTCAGAGTAAACTTTGTCCATCTGGAACAGAACTCTCTTATAGGAGATGAACTCTGAGCCGAACACAGAGTCCTGGTCAACCTGCAGAGAGAGAGAGAGAGAGAGAGAGAGAGAGAGAGAGAGAGAGAGAGAGAGAGAGAGAGACAAGGGTCAGTTAGAGACAGAGAGAGAGAGAGAGAGAGAGAGAGAGAGAGAGAGAGAGAGAGAGAGAGAGAGAGACAAGGGTCAGTTAGAGAGATAGAGAGAGGACGACTGGTTAGTAAACAGTTAGTTAACAGTTCTGCTGTTTTTCAAAATAATGTGTTAAATTTCTATATTTTTATAACATGAAACTTATATTTGAATGATGATTGTGTCAATAAATAACTTTTTTCACTAAACAATATCTCAGGATTTATCACTTTGCAAAGTGATTAGGATTTAAACTGTGTTATAATATGAAAGATAATAATGTGATAAAGATCTTGTTATTATGATAATTTTTTTACATTACAACAATATAACGTCAACACTTTACGTTACAATATGAAAAGTTGTTTTCATCTTACGTGAAAATTGTGATAATGTGATAATTATGACTTCATGATTACAAGAAAATAAACTATAATATGAAATAAATAATATGAAAAACTTAACTTTTACGTTATAACATAAGTTTGTCATAATAATGAAAAGTGTCAGGTTATAGTAAGAAAAACATTATTTCAATAATGTTTTCACGTTATAACAAAATAGAAATGAGTCACTTTATAATGTGAAACGTTTTACTTTATAACATGATGAGTTTTATGTTGTAATGAGATGAACAAACATGAAAAACATCTTGTTATAATAAACTTTTCATGTTATAACGTGATACTGATCCATTTGAGGTTTTCTCGACCCGGCAGCAGAACTTTTCCGTACGTTTCCTCATTAAATGTCAGAATGTAAAGATTTATAAATCCTTTGTAAAGGTTAACTTTGAGGTCACCTCGTCCACCAGCAGCACGAGTCGCTCGGCCGCAGCGAATCGAATCACTTCCTCTATGGACTTCCTGTCCTGGACGTGGCCAGTCGGGATTCCCGGGTTACTGACGTAGATGGCCCTCGGGTTGCAGCGCCCTCTAGAGGCCTCCAGCGCCCGGTGCAGCTCGCTCAGCTCCAGGGCCCAGCCCCGCCCCTCTGTCAGCTGGTACGGAACCAGGGCCACGCCCTCCCCGTCCAGCAGCCCGGGCAGGGTGGGGGGGCAGGGCACCGGGGTCAACACGCCCGTCGGGGTCTCCCCCTCCCCTCCGGCCAGCAGCTTCACCAGCAGCTTCACAATAAACAAGACAAACTTCATCATAATGATTCATAATTTCATATTTTGAGTTTAAAGGATTATTTCAGTTCATCTTTGGTCTTTATCTTTTATTTTCAACCATTGTTTCTATTATTATCCCACTGAGCTGCAGGAACATGGATGCTGATGATCAAACTTCAATTTAATATCTCAATGCTTTAAAATACTTAAAACCACTTCAGAATATTAATTTATTTTCATTTCATTTTTAAATTTATCAAAGAATTACTGATTTAAACTTATTTAAAAGAGAAAATTGAGCGGACAGTAAATGTATTACTTAAACTATCTGTTGCATGTTTTTATTTTGGTTAAATAAATTGAACAGCGCCCCCTGTGGTTGGATGAGTGAAGCAGAAAAGTACAAGTCGAAGCTAGAAATGTGATAATTTATAAAATTTCTAAACCACGTTGAAGTTTGTTGAGTGCAGGAAACTTAAAGCACCACAGTGTAAAGTTTAACTGAGCAGCAGCGCCCCCTGCAGCCACACGTGGATATTACCCATGATCCTCTGCTTCCTGAACCAGAAGAGCTGCGGCCGTAACAAATCCAACAAACTCTGTTTAGAATTCTTCATATTTTAAAAGTTTCATTGCTTAGTTTTTAGAATTATCAGGACAATTCAAATCTGCACGTTGGTGATTTGTTTAAAAACTAGTTCAGATAAATGTTTATTTTTTTGGGATCAGAGGCTGAAAAGTTTGAGAAGCTTTGTTTTATAATCTGTCTGAACTTCTGCTGCATCAGTTTTCTCTTGAACCCAGAGCGAGATGGTTTGAAATGAATGTTTCCTCACGTCCAGATCTCAGTAGAACCTCAGTGTGAGATCTGATCCATAGATATTAATAATCCTGGTTTTACCATCAGCGCCACCTGGGAGCCAGCGGAGATGTAGACGTCTCTGCTGTGGGACGGAGCTCCGGCGTCTCGTCGGGTGAGGAACTCGGCGACGCTCTGTCGGACCCGAGTCAACCCGGAGGAGGGGGTGTAGGCGCCTGAGATCAAAGGACGTGAGGTTTCCTTCATCTTTAGATTCTAGTGAGTCGTGTTTCTTCATGTTTTCAATCCTCACCCACACTCCCTCCATCACAGGAGTCCAGGAGACTCTGAGCCCTCAGACGGACGTCCACAGGGAGACTGGTGTCCTTCAGCAGGTGAGGACAGAGACACGCTGCCAACACCTGAGAGGACACAGAGGACACAGAGGACACAGAGGACACAGAAGACACAGAGGACAGAGGACACAAAAGACACAGAAGACACAGAGGACACAGAGGACACATAGGACACAGGACACAGAGGACACAGAGGACACAGGACACAGAGGACACAGAGGACACAGGACACAGAAGACACAGAGGACACAGAGGAGACAGAGGACACAGGACACAGAGGACACAGAGGACACAGGACACAGAAGACACAGAGGACACAGGACACAGAAGACACAGAGGACACAGAGGACACAGAGGACACAGAGGACACAGAGTACACAGGACACAGAGGACACACAGAGGACACACAGAGGACACAGAGGACACAGAGGACACAGAGAACAGAAGACACAGAAGACACAGAAGACACATGACACACAGGACACAGGACACAGAGGACACAGAGGACACAGAGGACACGGAGGACACAGGACACAGAGGACACAGAGGACACAGGACACAGGACACAGAGGACACAGAGGACACAGAGGACACAGAGGACACAGGACACAGAGGACACAGGACACAAAGGACACAGAGGACACAGAGGACACAGAGGACACGACAAGGCTGAGGACGATTTTTATTCTTCACAGACGTCAGGACAGAGATGTTACAAAATGAAAAAGAACAACACAAACTTGTCCCTGTATTCTCTCTTTTATTATATGATATTATATGATGCTCTTCTTTGTAAAAAATTTAAATAAACATATTGATTTTAAAAGTGTGTGAACAAGTAAAACTAAACTGACCTGTCGAACAAAGGAGATGGATTTCATTCCTGCTCGCTGGGGGTCACCTGAGGTCAAGTCAATCACCTCTTTGAAGGATCGCTGCGCCCCCTGCAGGACGACACATGTTATTCATAACAATTAAGGCCCGAGCACTGACAGAAAGTGAGGCCCTATTGAAATTGTAATGATGATTATTATTATTATTCGGGCAATAGCTCAAAAATCTTTCAAAGTTTGCAGTAAATTAGAAAGTGGTGAAAATTTACGTATTCTGGAGTATTTGGAAATGGGCGTGGCAAAATGGCTCAACAGCGCCCCCTGGAACCCAGCCCCTAGGTTTCCCCATGGCCGATCTTCACCAAAATCGGAACACAGGTGTATCGTGACTAATCATAGAAAAAAGTCTCCAGGAGCATTATGAAAAAACGCAACAGGAAGCCCGCCATTTTGGATTTAGTGGCCATTTTGGATTTAGTGGCCATTTTGGATTTAGTGGCCATTTTAGCCATATTCCACATTTTTACTTTGACATACTTGTCCCAGGGCTTTCATCAGATCAATTTAAAATTTAGGTGGGTGTCATCACAACAAGATGGAGATCTAAACTTTTCGTCATATCGTGTGACCGTGGCGTGGCGTCAAAGTTTAGTACAAAAATGGGTCTTAAGACATTGATAATGTAGGCATCAGATTACTGTGATTTGTCATCATACGGATTATTAATAGCGTTGCATCAAAGTTCATCAACTCGCCATGACACACATAATCGCTATAACTTCCGTGTTCATGGATCCATCTCCTTCAAACTACATGTGTGTGTTAACACCCCCCCCCCTGAAGATGTTCATATGGTTTTAAGGAATGGGCGTGGCAAAATCACTGACTAGCGCCCCCTAAAGGGCAGACCCGGCACTACGATTGGCCGACATGTACAAAAATCGACGGGGACATGTGTCTTTTCGTGACAGAGAAAGAAGTCTCTTGGATAGATATGCTAGACCAAACAGGAAGCCCGCCATTTTGGCCATTTTCTACAATTTTACTCTGATGAACTTGTCAGATCAACTTCAACTTCTGGGAATGTCACCTTAACAAGATGGAGATATAAACTCACTGGGTATATTTGATTTCATCACACTGTGTGACCGTCGCCTGGCGTCAAAGTTTGATTACAGGCCATCGAAACACGAGCTTCTGTATCTCTGGCATATTTGGTTCAATCAAATCCAAACTAGACATGTAAGACAAGAGTCGTGACCTGATGACATCTACAAAGACATCATGACTTAAAATCACAGCGCCACCTGCTGGCTACAGGAAGTGAAGCGTTTATCCTTGCCACAGAGCGCAAAACGCTTGCAACGGGGAGACGAGCGCTTGGTCATCGATCTCTCTCTCCACCGACCGCAACAGACTTGAAACCGCCGGTGTGCTTGGGCCCGTTAGTGCTACAACGTAGCCCTAGTTATTATTATTATAATTCAGGCAAATTAATTGGCTTTTTGAGGACACGATGTGATCGCTAATAAATAATAGATTTTTTTACATATAAAAACAAGTCCCCTCTGGAGGTTTACTTTGTACAGTGATCATCACGTTCCACTCACAACATGGTTTTGTTCTCAGCAGTGTTTTGCCATAAAAAGAGATTCAACTCATGGCGCTAAAGTTTGATTACACGCCATTAAAACACAATGTTCTGTATCGCGGACATACATGGACCATGAATCCTTTGAGGCTGAGCCGTAAACAAACAACTCCACTCTTGCAGTGTCAGTGGTCAAAGATCTAAGGAATCTTTATGTCTTGCAAATGTGATGTCTCTCTCTCTCTCTCTCTCTCTCTCTCTCCCTCTCTCTCTCTCTCTCTCTCTCTCTCTCTCTCAGAATTGGGACATTTCCCCAAACCGTGTAAACATTGAGGTTCAGCGAAGTTTCATCCTTCGCCAAAGGAGACGATGTTGTCATAACTCCACTCTGCATTGTCCTATCACCACCAAACTTCTGTCTCATGATCAGAGTCCAAGCCTGAACAGCTCTATGTGTCAATATTTCCTCAGTCATTATTTATTTTTTCAGGCAAAACTCATGCAACGCTTCAAAATGCATGTGCTCGGGGCCCGTCCAGTGCTGCTTTGCAGTCCTACAAATTTTGGGAAATTGTATTTTATTGTTGGTACTTTCTAGGGTTGAGCCATTCTGGTTATTATTGATGTTTTAAAGGTAATTTTTTGTATATTTATATTTTTCTTTTTAGTTAATGGAAAACCAGGAGACCTGATCGAGATCTTTTGTAATGGACCCTATCAGCACTGGGCCATCCGGAGAGAATGAAATCGTTGAAGGCCTTAAAGAAGGTGAGTGAAGGGATAATTATATTCACGTTAGAATATAACATGGACATGAGGTGTATTTCATGTTGGCACCTTCCTACTCTCCTCTGTCTTTGGCTGATGAGTTGGCGTGTCAAGGGTCCTCTGAAACGCATTTCAAAAGTGAATTATAAGGATGTTAGATTTGTTTTTTAAATTGTTTCAATCGTGCAAATGTTCTGTCACAGCCGGACTCCTGACGGGATTGGATCCTGCAGTGCTGCACGCGACCAGAGCGCCTGCAGGAGGAGGGAAACACAGGTCAACCACTGAGACCTTCAGATCATCAGTGGGTATTCATTGCTGTCACATATATTTTTTTTATTTGTACTTTTATGACTGTGTGTTTTTATTTGTGAAGCTCTATGAAACTTGTTTTGGAGATGTGCTACTACTCATATTATTATAAATATTACAGTTCTGAATTCCTGGTAATCTAACTCGACTCACAGCCTCTGATTTAAACTCTCAAAACCTCCTCAAGCTTTATGATTATAAAACAGAAATGATCTTGTTTGCCAGAGGATTCATTAAATCAGAAAAATAATATAAAAGGATCTGAGTGTCTCTCTCTCTCTCGCTCCCTCTCTCCCTCTATCTCTCTCATTCTCCCTCTCCCCCTCCCTCCCACACAGCTGAACTGACTTCCTGGAGTTTTCCCGCTCACTGATCAGAGTTGCTGCTGCCCATTTCTAGAGAAATGAAACTCAGCCCACTTACTGTGCACAAACACACACACACAGTCTGGGAGAAAAGCTGAGAGACGAAGAACCGAAGAGATGGAACCAACGGTGAGTCTCCTGCTGCTCATGACTTACAGTAGATTTAGTTTTTGTTCCTTTACAGCGAAACTGTTTTAATTTTATTTGTGAACATAAAAAAATATATAGAGTTCTGGTCCATAAGGGGTTGACTGAAAATAACTTAAGTTTCATAAACTTTAATCAAATATAACTGAACAGAATCGGATCTGAAAAAAGACAGAAACAGATCCAACAAAGGGGAAGATATATAATGACTGATCAGAGTGTATTAGAAACAAAAGGAGCAAACAAAGAAAAAGAGACAGAGAAAGAGAAAGTCAAAGTGGAAGTTAGAACAGCAGAGTTTGGACTTTCTGAGTCTGCTGCCTCAATTTCTTCACAACTTCAACAGAACTTCTTGTTGTCTTCACTTCTGATGATTTAATGTTTGAACAACAAGTACGATCATTTTGTGAGAGTGAAATCAAAATGATGATAGAATTCCAACAAAACTAATGAAATCAATGGGTTCATTAGTTTTCTCCCATCAAACGAAACACAACCTTTTTTCACGTGCACTTTATCCAAACCACTTGGTGAATACAGCACCTGAACACGTGGATGTCAGAAACACATGTTTTCTACAATCTGATCAATGTCAAGTGAAGGTTGGTCTCAGTCCACGAAGCTGATGACCACAGGACGTACGTATCTCTGACAAATGTTTAGTGCGCTCCATGAAGTACAATGTGACAACAAATCTAAACAGATCAAATGGAAACAATGTTGGTTTCAGACTTTTCGGTGTGAAAACGACTCCAGTAAACTTTCCTCAAAGTCCTGATTCATTAGTCAAGCTTCCTTCGTAGGTCAACCTGTGGCAGGGCTGTGTCGTCGTATGACCCTCGTGCTTGTGCACACAAACAAATACATCAGGAAGCCACGATGAAGAGCACTTTGATCACTGCACATTTATATTCATATTTGTATTTTCATGTTTCTTTTAAGTGTAAACTAAAGAGAGGAGACCTGATCGAGATCGACCGTCATGATGGACCCTATCAGCACTGGGCCGTCTACATCGGAGATGATGAAGTGGTTCATTTTGTTACAGAGGGTGGGTGAAGGGATAACTATATTCACGTTAGAATATAACATGGACATGACGTGTATTTCATGATGGCCCCTTCCTCCTTTCCTCTTTCTTTTCCTCCCTGTTCTTCCTGTTTGTCTTTTCTATAAAACACACAGGTGGTGACTCATCAGGCTCGTTTGAGCTGTTGAGCAGCAGCGGAGAGGTGAAGCGTGAGAATCTCAGCGTCGTGCTAAGAGGTGACAGGTACCAGATCAACAATTCGCTGGATGAAAAGTACGAGGCTCGTGATCCTTCCATGATAGTGAAGGAGGCGTGTGAGATGGTGGGCCGCGTGCTACAGTACAACGTGCTTTCTTACAACTGTGAGCACTTTGCTACCGAGATGCGATACGGCGTGGCAGAGTCGTGGCAGTTGTGTATCTAACTGTTGGGTTCGTTAACCTTGTTAACTCTTCCACAGCTAAATTAGTGTGTAGATGTTGTGTTTCTGTCTTACTTTATATTAACATCAGGAGCAGCTCGTCTCTATGGGGGCAGCCATGTTTTTTACAGTCGCCAAGACTGGACAAACTAAACCTTTTGAGTTTCTATGACGACTGAAGCTGCCACAGGTTCTCTCTCATGTTTGGAAGGGGGGGGTGTTCAGCTGCAAGATGACACTTCAACACTAGATGTCACTAAAGTCTACACACTGAACCTTTAAATATGGTTTCATAAGGAGACTGTGGCAGAGCTTAGTGACCTTTGACCTTCAGTTTGTTGATTTTTAAATAACAACGGTTCTTCTCATCTTGTCTCTCGCAGGTTATGAAAGCTTTTTGGATCACAGTCGCCTCTGCAGTAGTACTATTTTTTGTTGTACTTTTTGGCAGAAATCACGCAAAGAGGAAGCGATAGAGATAGAGATAGAGATAGAGATAGAGATAGGGATAAAATATAGATATAGAGATAGAGATTGAGGAAGAGGAAAAGTAAGAGGAAAAGGGAAAAGGAGCACTACAGGAAGAAGACATCATCAACACTGGCACTAATGAGACAGAAAAATGACAAGAAAGATCTCTCTATTGTTTGAGTTGATGCAGCCGACATTGATTATGATTGAAACTAATTAAATAAACAATTTCACTTGTGCAGACTAGAGAGAAAACGTTTGTTGTGGTTCCTTCAACACAGTTAAAAGACTGGACCTTGAATCAGATGAGACAATAAAGCATTAAATCATCTGGATGTCATTCTTCACTTTTCAAACGTACCAAATAATAATTTGCACACAATTAATTTGCAATAAAACACAATTTAAGATACATTTCTTTAGTGTAAATGATTTTCCTCATTTTAAAAATATATTTAGCAAAGATCACATGTTTCCAGTTTTTCAACCCACTAATTTGTTTTGTGGTGATCAATTCTTCATTATATATTAAATGTATTAAACGAAGTGCAATTAAATGAAAACTCTCTTCCCAACGATGGATGGGTTTTTTATTTCAACATGTGTTATGTTACTTCTGAAACGACTATCTGTACATTGCAGGAAAATATAAGTCTGTTTGATTTGCTTTTTAAATTGTTGCAATCGCAGAGAACATGATGTTAATGAAACGTTTCTGCATGAAGATGCTGTTGGTCTCCGGGTCGCTGGAGGTGAAGGTCAATGATTGTTCACATGTAATCTGAGCTTCTTCAGTTCACCGTGTTCTAGTTTCCTACGTCAACACCACCTACTTTACACATTAAACTTATTTACTTTAGACCTGTGGTTCTCAGCCTCGGGCTCCGGCCCCTCCAGGACGTCACCGGACCAATCAGACGGGTCGAGACATCAAGGACGAGGAAATAACTAAATTCTGACGCACAAATCTGTTTTCAGTTTTCTGCGTTTTTCTAAAAATGTTTGTATTTTCAGAACCGTTAGATATATGTGAATGAAACATGAAACATGGAGCAAGTTTAGAAAGGAGACGTCTCTTTGGTGGAACAGCTGAAAGACGTCACGACAGGTATGACCTCTGGTTACCCTCCCTGACGTAGAGCAGGGTATAGTTCTCACCCCTGTGTGTGTGTGTGTGTGTGTGGTGTGTGTGTGTGCACGTGTGTGTGTGTGTACGTGTACGTGAACATGTACGTGTACAGATTCAAGGTCACTCCAGATGATTAACTTTCGGAGCTGATCAGTTGTGACGGGGGAGCAAAGAGCGCTGCACAACTGAGTTAGAGATTTCTTTAATTTGTGTAGAAATATATTGTGTAGAACATTATAAAACGATGATTAAACAGTAAATACAATAGTAAATATAAGACATGCAGATCAGCCCTCTGAGGCTTTTATTTGATCTTCAAGTTATTTTGAAAAGCAGCCTTCAGATAAATGTAGTATAAAAACTTAAATGGCCTCAAAAAGAGATTTATACTTGAGTTCAGTACATGAATAAATACACTGAGTTACTTTGCAGCACATGTGATGAACTCATTGTGTTTCATGGGTTTGTGAGAAGCTGCAGCCTCAGGATCTCGTTTAGCGTCTTTGCATCTTTTGATTTTTGATTTTCCCATTAGACCACATGTGTTTCTCCAGCTCACAGACACAGAGGGGGAAGCAGATGAATAGATGAAGATGGAAGTTACCTGTGTGATCTCCTGTGTGACCTCCTGTGTGATTTCCTGTGTGATCTCCTGTGTGATCTCCTGAGTGATCTCCTCTGTGATCTCCTGTGTGATCTGAGTGATCTCCTGAGTGATCTCCTGTCTGATCTCCTGTGTGATGCGAGCAGCCAGGCTCTGCAGAGCGGCGTGCGGAGACGCCCTCATCCCTCTCACCCTGGGATTCACCTGCTGAAGGGAACTCATGCTCGACTCCCTGAGAATGTTCCTGACGAGGAGTCAACTCCGCACCCGGCTGCAAATGAAGCTTCTGCACAAAGAGAGTCTGGACCTGGACAGGAGGAGAGTGAATGAATAACCAGAGACGCACTGATAATGTCCAGCGTTCACTGTCTGATCAGTAATGCTCATGATGAGATGTGTCCATGGTTCACTGGGAAGAAACTGAATCTTTCACTTTATCACATAAAGATCAAACGAAAGGTTAAAGAAAGAGAGAGTTTGGAAAATTGGCAAATTTCTTCCAAAACCAGAAAACAAGATTTAAAATTAAAGTTACCTTTTAAACCAGGGGTTTTCAACCGGGGGTCTGCGGCCCCCTGGTGGTCCGCGACGGCATTGCAGGGGGTCCGCAAAATTCGCCTACACATTTCCAGATTACTCTTGAATATCGTGAAAAATATCTAAAATAAGAAAAATATGTCTAAAATAATATAAAGGTGCTGGTGATCATGAGGATAAACTTAAGTAGGCCTCAATTGTTTGTGTGATATTGTATGATTATCATTTGTGACATATTCTGCATTACTTTGTCATCTTCCCTCTTCAGTTGTAGCCCCAGTTTATGTTGATTGTTATTGATCACCGTTACTTTAACGTTCTCTCAACATGTCAGCTACATGTCTGTACATTTAAGTCATGAACGTTATATATTGATGTACATATGGTTCTGAGATGCAGTACAACTACAAACTGCATTTTAATTTTGTTTTCAATTCATAAGCACTGAAAATCAACCGTTTTTGTTGTTTTTTCACAGATTTTTATAGATTTGTTTGAGGTTTTTAAATAAAACCAACATGGAAAACCAAATGTTAAAACTTCCTTAAGCCCGCGCGTGCGTAGGCACATCAGTGGGCCGCGGATTACTTTCTAGTCAGAATGGTCCCTGGGACAAAACCAGTTGAAAACCCCTGTCATAGGAGACACAAAACGTCCAATACATCTTACAAATTTGGTTCCACACAGGGGTCGACAACCCGCGGCTCTGGAGCCACATGCGAACAGGGGCTTGCTTGTTGGCGCTTGTCAGGCGTGTTGGTTTATCCTTAAATATGAGAGAAGCCGATCCAAGGTTTTGGTTCAATCAAGTGTTTTATTTAAAGATACAATGAAGAGTTATTCATAGCTATGGACAATTATCACAGCCTATGCTAATTAAGTTAGCAGTAGGAAGTTAATAATGGCCCCGAACAGCAGGGGTTGTGTGTAATTATAACAGTAGATTTGATGTGATTGGTTATGAATATTGGAGGGGTGTCATCGCAAATCACTTTGGATCTCCCTTATTGGTCCAGCCGCAGTCCCACGCCTCTTGTCACCGAATCCAGGAAGTGACAGGGAGCCGCTCTCCGTCATGCTTCTATGCTACTCTGCCGGTTGCTAGGGCAACTCTATCTACCCTGACAGTCTGATGTTGTCTCGTAATTTAGCCTTGAGTAGAAAATGTCTAATTCCAGCCATCTCGGCTGCACCAATTTAACCATAACAAACTCTCTTGGACTCTCCTATCAGGACAGCTGTGAGACTGACCATCGTTGTGACTCCAACCTCGAGACTTGTCAGACAGCTCTTGGAACTCTATATGAGTTTAATGAATCTGAGGGAATAACGCTTTAATAGAAATGAGAACTAGTGAAACATTAATTCTTAATTTGTAGATTAAACCCTAGGAAGGAAAGTTATTATTAAATCATTTGTACGAAGCATAATATCTAACTAAAATTACTTCTATCTATATTGTTAACATTCAGTCAGCAAAGGCTATAGTTAAAAGTTTGAAATTCCTAACACGCTGTTTATTCAGTTTAACAAGAAAACACGACATGTCTCCAGCTCAGACCAGAGGAGTCATTTCTGTCTAAAGACAACATGATATTTGAGATTGTATACGGCCCAGCGGGTCTCCGAGGGTTATTATTAATAAAAAATGAATTAAAAACGTTTACAGTTTAGCAAATTTTCCAAGATCATTGAGACAGATCTCTTGTAATAAGATGTAGTTTAGGCCCCTTAACATTTATCTCAGTGCAAAATACTGAACCTGTGATCTGCTCCAAACACTGGGGGCCTCGGACTGTAATCCTTCGAGTAGTGTGATGTGAGGAGGAACTGCTTTAGTCTTTAATATATAAATCCAGCTGAGCTGTGCAGGAAAGAATGACACAACAGAATCTGTATATATTCAGTTTATTATGTAAATATTTCAAGGTTAGAAACACTTGATAAAAAATGACTGAGGAAATATTGACACATAGAGCTGTTCAGGCTTGGACTCTGATCATGAGACAGAAGTTTGGTGGTGATAGGACAATGCAGAGTGGAGTTATGACAACATCGTCTCCTTTGGCGAAGGATGAACCTTTGCCGTTGACCCGGTTTGAGGAAATGTCCCAATTCTGAGAGAGAAAGAGACGTCACCTTTGCAAGACATAAAGTTTCCTTTGATCTAGGAAGACAGACAATGCAGGAGTGGAGTTGTTTGTTTACGGCTCAGCATCAAAGGATTCATGGTCCATGTATGTCCTCGTTACAGAACATCGTGTTTTAATGGCGTGTAATCAAACTTTGACGCCACGCCACGGTCACACAGTGTGACTAAAAAAAAATCCGTCAGTCAGTTTTTATCTCTATCTTGTTGTGATGACACTCATCTCAATTTGAAGTTGATCTGATGAAAGCCCTGGTACAAGTACATCAAAGTAAAAATGTGGAATATGGCCAAAATGGCCACTAAATGCAAAATAGCAGGCTTCCTGTTGTGTTTTTCCAATTGCACCTAAAGGGTTTTTTGTTTGTCTGGTCATGATACACCTGTATATTGATTTTTGTGAAGACCGGTCAATGTGAACACGTTCCAGGGGTCTCGGGGGGCACCGTTGAGCCATTTTGCGACGCCCATTGAAAATTCCTTCAGAATACGTAAATTTTTACCACTTTCTAACTTTCTGCAAATTTTTGTAAGAAGTTGAGCATGGTAAAGCCCTCAAAAAGCCAATTCATTTGCCTGAATAATAATAATAATCCTTACAATTTCAATAGGGTCTCACCTGACACCTTTGATGTCAGTGTTCGGACCCTAAATACTTGAATTAAGACCAACACCACATTATGACAGTAAACTTTACCATTGTTATATCAAAGGATCTGCCTTTGAACAGTGTGGCAATAAAGGAAGCTGCCTTTGAACAGTGTGGCAATAAAGGAAGCCGCCTTTAAAGAAAGTGCAAAGGAAGCCGCCTTTGAACAGTGTGGCAACATCGGTGAGGTAAGACCATACTGTTTCATTAGAGATCTGTTTCTGTTCAGAGGAAGTGAAACTATTCTACAGACACTGACACCAGCTGAAATGGAGAAGCAAGGACAGGACTCATACAACTGTCCGGTCTGTCTGTATCCACTGAAGGATCCGGTGACTCTTAAATGTGGACACAGCTTCTGTGAGAGATGTATTTTTGCCATGTTGAACAACCATGACGTGGATGATTGGGTAAAACACCTCAGATGTCCTCATTGTAGAAGGACCTTCGCAGAGAGGCCTGTCCTGGTGATAAGCTATGTGATAGCTAATCTGATGGAGGAGCTGAACATCATGGACCTCCCACCTGCTACTGGTGATCTCTGCATGGGACCTGACCATGTGGCCTGTGATTTCTGCACAAAAAAACCCTCTGAAGCTCTCATGTCCTGTATGGGTTGTTCTGCCTCTTATTGTGAAAAACACTTCCAGAATATTAACGACAATATCAACCACCAACCTCAATTCAAGAAGCAAATTATGATGGAGCCATTCAAGAAGCCTCAGGAGAACATCTGCTCTCGTCACAATGAGGAGAAGAATATGATCAGGCACACTGATCAGCAGTGTATCTGTTATCGCTGCGCTGCGGAGGAATATAAAGCTATAGCTGAAAAGACTAAGAGGAAGAAAGAGCTCCAGGCCATAGAGGAAGATGTGAAGTCTGAGAAGGCCTTCAATGACGATGCTGATGCCGCAGTGAAGAAGAGTAAGGATATCTTCACTGAGGTGGTCGAAAGGGTGGAGAAAGTAAGGTCTGAAGTGAGGCACAAGATCAGATCCCAGCAGAAAAGTGAAGTGAAACAAGTCAAAGATCTTCAGGGGAAACTGGAGCAGGAGATCACTGAGCTGAAGAGGAAAGACGATGAACTGAAGCAGCTCTCAGTCGAAGAGGATCACACACAGTTTCTAAGCAAATTCTCCAAACTGGCACCACTCACTGAATCTACAAACCCCAGCATCACGATCTGTCCCCTGAAGTACTTTAACGACGTGACACGAACTGTGTCACAGGTCAGATGTCGTCTAAAATACTTTCTGAGTCCGTTACAGCGACAAATCCAGTATATCGATCCGTTCCCTGACGATCATTAACGACGTGACACGAACTGGGTCACAGGTCAGATGTCGTCTACAATACGTTCTGAGCGAGTTGAAGGAAAAAATTAATAATTTTTGTGTCGAATGTTTGTTGCTCAAAGTTCTTCGTGGTGACGTTTCTGCTCCACACAGAGATCAGCTGTCAATCAAACTTTGACCTTCCTTTATCACACTTTTTTAGTTCTCACTTTGTACAGACAAATCTATGATTACACTGACATGAATGTGTGTGAAAGAACGAACGTGTCGGTTGTTTTCTAAGTCAATGTGGAAATAAGGTTCTGTGATGTTTTAGAACCTTGATTGATACTGATCAATTGAAACATGTAAACCTGCTGTATGTGTATGTTATTGCAGCTCTGTAGCCCTTTATAAACATTTACCATCACTGACACAAAATATTGTAGCGTCCTCACTTAGAGAGGACAGGAAGCTTCTTCGTCGTTTATCAACTTTATTAAAGGGGACATATTATGAAAATTCCACTTTTGTAGTGCTTCTACACGTTAATTTGGGTATCTGGCGTGTCTACCGTCCCAAAAACTCTTGAAAAAAGAAAGTCCCGCGATTTGTTGTGGTTCCTCTATGTCAGAAACTATATGCTAGTAACAATAACTAGAAACATGCACTGTGTCCATACATTTTTCCAGATTTTCTATGGGGTCCCTGTGACCTTTGACCAATGTAATTCATCAATAGATCTTTTATTCAAAATGATAATAAACATTTTCTCATTTGTTGTTCTGTGAGGCCACCATGACCTTTGACCTTTGGCTACCAGATTCTAACCAGTTCATCCTGGATTCCAAGTGAATGTTTGTACCGAATTTGAAGCAATTCCCACTTGACTTTCATGGGTTTCACGTTCTCCAGAATGGGACGGATGGACTAGTGAGTTTGAGGTACAGGTGTAATGATGAGAGGGGCGGAGTTTCTGCCATTATCATTCAACCCAGGGTAGAAGTACGGATAAAGTTTCTCTGTAAAGCAGCAGCCTGTGATACAACCGATGAGTGATTTAGAGTCTACATTGTAAAAAGACACCTCACCTTTGTTGTAGTCTACAAAGACGCCCACCTTCTGAAGCTCTTCTTTCAATATTTTAAGTTCTGAGTCTGCAGTTGTTTTATATTTGCCCTCATCCAATAAAATGCACCAATATCCATCTTCAACTGACACACTTGTCTCGTTCTTTCTCTCCACCGACTCCCTGGCCACGCCAACGATCCAATGTATTTTTCCTTTCACCTGCACCTCAAAGTAAAACTTCCCTGTCATGAATCCCTCTTTTGTCAAAACCTCACAATATACATCAAATCTCTTTGGATTGTCTGTAACTTTGTCCTTTTCAATGTTGTCTTCTTGTGTAACTTGTTTTCCGTCTTCGCTTATGACAAGTGAGTGATATGCAGTGTCGGGGTCAAGGGTCAAGTCGACCGCGTGCTCTCTCATTCGTTTCATTCTGATCTCAGGAATCTCTTCCATTATTTCATCGACTCTCTGTTTCAGCCGAGTCAGGTGACCTCGCGTTGCCTGGACAGACAGGTCAGGGCCGAGGTCTGTGTCGGGACAGCTCTCGTGTGGAGGTGTGGTCAAGGTCGAGAAGCTCTGGAGGAAATGATAGTGATCCTGTGACTGTGACAGATGTTCCAGCTGACTGCTTCGGCTCCTGAGCTCAGTCACTTCCCTCCTCAGTTCTTTGAGAACCTCTTCACCCTTTTGCTTTATTCCTCTGTGCCTCTGCTGGATCGCCTCAACCAGCTCGGCCTGGCTCGCCTGAATGGACTGGATCAACTCGGTGAACACCTGCACGGCGGCTTGTTCCTCTTTTTCAGACTCTACCTGGCTGACATCGAGTAATTTTTCGACCTCCGCTATCTTCTCAATCCGTGTCTGTATCAACTTCTGCATGTTTGCCTGTGCCTCGTCTTTTGTTGCCGCCACTTTTTCATATTGCTCCTCCAGGGGGACGGCGTTGTGACCCTTGTGATCAGCTGTAAAACACAGGACGCAAATGAAGGCCTGCTCGTTCAAGCAGAACAGCTCGGTCATCTTGTTGTGTGTCTCGCACATCCTGTCGTCCAGATTCTTCACTGGCTCTAATAACGTGTGACCTTTGAGCCGAGCAACTCTCCGATGCGGCTCCAGGTGTGACTCACAGAAAGAAGTCAGACACGTCAGGCAAGATTTAACGGCCTTTTCTTTTATCTCAGAGCAGAAGTCACAGAGAACGTCAAGCGCTGGAAGCTGTGGGGCTGGAGTCGAGGCTCTGACTTGAACCAACTTCTTAAACTCATCAGCTAACTCTGAGATGAAAGTGTTGACTTGAAGTTCAGGTCTTGTGGAGAATTCCCGTTTGCACATGGGACACTGGCAAGTGTCTCCGCTGTCCCAGTACGTGTGGAGACATGAGCTGCAGAAGTTGTGTCCACACAGGATCGAGACTGGGTCTGTGAACACGTCCAGACAGATGGAACACAGTAACCTCTCCTCTGACAGCAGAGAGCTGGCTGAAGCCATATCTGGACAAACACATGGGAGGCAGTTATAACTCATATCTGTGCTGAATAATCTGTTATAGATTTAATGGAAGGTTTAAATTTACCTGTGAAGTTTGCGAGGTTTAGAAGCAGCAGCTTGAAGTGACGAGCAAACTGTGACTTTCCTCGTTGAGTTTCACTTCAGCTTGATGACGCTGGTGATGGCCCCTCCCCTGCTGCTCTGCTCCACTTCCTGGTTTCATTTAACTCTTTCCACTCTGTTCACATTGGGAACTACGGTGGCCCTGAGAGCTCAACGCACAGCAACTTAACAAAACACATTAAAGTGGACAAAACACATGCAAGTGGGAAACATCTTCATCAGTTTCACAACACAACACTACACAACATATCATAGAAACGTGCAGCAAATACAGAAAACGACAACGGGAGTGTTTCCAGAGGACAGCTAAAAGGGATGGACACTGATGTCATAGGACAGGGGTTTTCAACCGGGGGTCCGCGGCCCCCTGGTGGTCCGCGACGGCATTGCAGGGGGTCCGCAAAATTCGCTTCGATATTTCTACACATTTCCAGATTACTCTTGAATATCGTGAAAAATATCTAAAATAAGAAAAATATGTCTAAAATAATATAAAGGTGCTGGTGATCATGAGGTTAAACTTAAGTAGGCCTCAATTGTTTGTGTGATATTGTATGATTATCATTTGTGACATATTCTGCATTACTTTGTCATCTTCCCTCTTCAGTTGTAGCCCCAGTTTATGTTTATTGTTATTAATCACCGTTACTCTAACGTTCTCTCAACATGTCAGCTACATGTCTGTACATTTAAGTCATGAACGTTATATATTGATGTACATATGGTCCTGAGATGCAGTACAACTACAAACTGCAATTTAATTTTGTTTTCAATTCTTAAGCACTGAAAATCAACCATTTTTGTATTTTTTTCACAGATATATCTAGATTTGTTTGAGGTTTTTAAATAAAACCAACATGGAAAACCAAATGTTAAAACTTCGTTAACACGCGCGTGCGTAGGCACATCAGTGGGCCGCGGATTACTTTCTAGTCAGAATGGTCCCTGGGACAAAACCAGTTGAAAACCCCTGTTTTAAACGAATGAGCTCAGGTTTATATATTAAGTAGATTATTTCAGATATTCATGATATATATATATATATTTATTTCATACTTGTACATAGAAGGTAAATGTTTGCTGAACTGAGTCTCAGCTCAGGATTTTTCACCGATAAGGCAGAAGTTTTTACACAAAAGAAAAAGTCTGACAGAGATGAAGAGAGAAGCATCAGTATAAAAAACAAAATTTTATAAAATCATTCACACAGATTCATTGCTGCTCTGACGATGAAGAAAATGTTCTTATACCAGTGAACTCAGTCTCACGTTTCTCCTTTTAATTCGTTGTTTTCTTTCTCCCCTCAGTAAACAAGTCGATAGGAACATGATGTCAATTTCTGTGTTGATCTGGATAAAGGGACGATAAAGATAATTATTTTATTTAGGACATATTTTGACATTTTCCATAACTTCTTAGAATATAATTCATAAATGTTGTTGAAATAATTTATTTTGAATTTAAATTGAATTGAATTTAAAGGGACTGTTGGGTGCGTGTTCAATATATATAATTTTCTCTGTCAGGATCCCGGGTTGAGAATCACCGCTCTAATTAAACACTTTATTTATTAATACATGACGAGACACAGGAGTGAGTTGCATCAAGTAGCTTTTGTATCAAATAATGTCCCATACCTTTGTGTACCTTTCTATGGAGTGTGTGTGTGTGTGTGTGTGTGTGTGTGTATGTGTGTGTTTTAAACATTGGGCTGTTCTTGTTCCCTGAGGGAAACTTTGCTCTTTAGACAAAGTTCTAGTTCATTAAACACATTCCAGGTTAAAGAAGAACATCCTGAACATCAGGATCTTTCTTGTTTTGGATTTGGAAACAGAAAGTTTCTCACTCGTCCTTCACGTGTTCTCACATGTCCTGAGTATTTACCGGCTTGTCATTGATTAAACTTCTGTGGGAAGACACAAGTTAACCAATCACTGATTGTTTCTTTCAAAATCACAAGTATAACAATCATAGGAGGTTATTCAGCCTGAAGGTGAGAAGACACAGGGAGGAGATTCTGTTTTCAATCTTTTTGTGAGTTCTGTCTGTGGTTAATAATTATTTTATTCACTTTTATTAATGAGTCGTCGGCTGGTGTCGTGTGCCAGGGCGCCCTCTGTTGGGAGTTGTACACAGGAAATAGATGGTACTTAATTTGGTTTGTTCACCTGACTTGTACCAAACTTATGTTATTTTATGACTTTTGTACTTTGTATTAACTTACCTTGAAAAAACATTAATCCTGTGAAAGGCCTGAAATCACACAGAGAACTCCTGTAGTTATAGTTCATTGGTTTGTTCTAAACCTTCTACTTCTTCTATTATTCTCTTTTTACTGTTTGTGAGAAGTTAGAAAACTTTCTGTACATCCTTCCTGCTATATCTGCAAAAATCTAAATTTCATTGTCAATGTTTTGCATCAGATGAAACTGAATTTTCTTTATTACTCTTCACTTGTGTGGTTCATATCTAAGTTTGTAAATAAACAATATATAATATTATATTTTCAATCGCATGTCTGCTATTTCAGAGGTCTGTTAACAACTTTTCAAAATAAAAGCTTGATATAAAGCATTGACGCAACAAATCGAACGTCCAAATCGCACCAAAAACATATCACTGCTGATTGATTATATACAAACTTAAGATATATAACCTACTCTACAGTGAAAGAGCAGATGTACATGAAAGAGCTTTATTAAATGGAAACACGCACAGTATTTGTAAAGCAGAGTAATAATACTGGACAGTTGGCGAAGATACAAAGAGAAAACAGAGCTGGAGTCAAATGTCTCGTGCACAGCGGCTACAGGCCGGGAGGACGATGCATAGACGAGAGACATTTTGTCTCTGTGGACTTTTAAAGTGAGATTTTCATTTCTACATGAAGTTACATCTGAAGGCCACTGTCGTGTTCTTTCATCTATTTAAACTGGATCTACACCTGTCTGATAAATAAAAGACGTTCTATACAATGAGAGATTAGATATGAAGTCGGGCAGGGGCCGAACAAAGTCACCACACCGCGGTCCCTCAGGTGACATCCAGGGGGCGCCACCTCCCCAAGCCTGGTGTTCTCACACCTATATGAAGGTAGCGTACGATAAAGTTCAGAGCCCTTTGGAGAAGTCATGAAAAGACCTTGTGTGGTTTGGTGAGGATCTGAAGTCCTCCAAGAACACTGCCAACCACATGGGGGCAGTGTTCATGTGATCAACAGTCCTTAAATCCCTTTAAACCCAGTAGAGTAGTGGTTCCGAACCCAACGTGTCGATTCCTCCTCCAGTTCGTTCCAGTTGCAGAGAAACGTCCTGAACCATGACAGGGAATCGAACTCGACACAAAGCAAAACGTTAAAGGCACAGACGTGATATTTCCTGCGATATCTCATCCACCAATCAGGAGGTTTTTATTCTTCCTCTAGTGAAACCTGAGTTTCCTGTTTGTCTCGACTTGAGCCCGAAACACACAAAGAGCCAATCTCACGATCTTTGGTTTTTATTATTATTATTATTATATTTTTTAAGCACTTTGACTCTGGTCGTTTTGTGTTTTCTAAACTTGTCACGAAACTAAATCAGATCTGATCATTGTTTAAAATCTAAATTCTATTGTCTTGTGTGAATATTAAAAAACAGCTCCTCCTTCTCAGAACTTTTAAAATGTTTTTTCCTTAATTTTTGGGGTGAAAGGAGTTTTTTCTCTCCACATTCACAAAGTCCTCATGTTTCTCTATAATATCACAAGTTCTCGTCCTCACTGTGCAAAGTGTCTTTAGTTAATGTTCCTGTGATTTGGTTCTATACCAGTGAAATGGAATTGAAAGGCAGTTGGTCATTGGCTCATCAATGATGATCAGGTGACGTTCACTGAAGAAAGAGACTATCAGACGTTCTAGATCTGCAATAATTATTATTTTCATCTCTGGTGAATCTTCTGCTTTAGTTCCCTGAAAAATCATAAAAAAGTTTGGTTCATAAAATGTCAGGAAATAGTAAAAAAAAAGCTTATTTACACTTCTTAAGAAGAAAATCATTAAATCCTCAAGTTTCAGACGATGGAACAATCAATTATTTTTGAATAATGATTATTTGAATAGTTAAGATTAACCCACTTTTTCTGCCTGCGTTTGTGCAAAGTTCAGAACTGATTTACTAATTTACTCATCGTGTGTTTCAACCTGAGTCGGATTCTTTTAATATTTCAAGTTCTCTGAGATGTTTGTGCTCGACTCCTCCGAAGCTAGCGACAGTGAAACCTCCCACTTTGTTCTGAGGGAACTCGTTTCCTCTCCAGTTATCGGTCGGTTGCATCTCGCTGCTGCAGCTCAGTGAGGCTCAGTTTGAGTTCAGCGCCCCCTGGAGGATGATAGGATTTAACTGCGCTTCGCTGCCACCTGCTGCCTCAGCTTCTCCCTCCTCTTCTTCTCCGTCAGCCTGAGAGAGAAAATCAAACGTGTTCATTATTTATTAAGTGAACAGTCCTGGTGTGTTTGTGTGTTTTGTGTGTGGACAAACAAAATAACTTTCAGTTGAGTTTTATGAATTAATTTCCTGTTTCACCAATTACAAGAGATGTACATTTTGCTAAAATCAAAACGACCTTTATTGGTCAAATAGAAGATTGTCTGGAGAGGTGAAAATATGGTGTTGTTGTAATAAACCCATAATAAATCAAAAACAATATTATCTGGCAAATTCAGTGTATTACAAAAAATGTGAATTTATACTTGAAATTAAATAAATGTAATCAGTTTGGCATCAAATTAATTAATTATCTATTCTGGTAATAAATCAATAATTAGGAAAAAATGGAAATTCACAGGTTCCTATTTTTTAAATGTAGATTTTATCTGATGTTCTTTGTTCTCTGTGATACTAGTAAATTAAATATCTTTGTTTTTAACTCAAAAGACATTTAAGGACTTTGTGAACTTGTGAACTTGTGAACTTGTGTTTAGGATCTAGTTAATAATAAAAACATTCATTTGAAAAACTTTTTTCAGATCACTCGCTGCCTGTTTCCTCTTCCTCTTGTGCCCTGTGATCAGTCACCTGTGGTTCCGAGCCTCCACCAGCTCGCTCAGCTGATCCTGAGCCGCTCGCAGCTCCTCCACACTCTGCTGGTAGCTGAGGTCGGCCGAGCCCGAGCGCTCCAGCAGCGACACCTGGGTCGACAGCTCGCTGGTTCGATCCCGCAGCAGCTGGATGGACGTGTACATGTTCTCCTCGTCTTCCTCCTGCAGGACGATGGAGAGCACAGTGGATTAGTGGATGAGTGAATACAGCTGAGTGATGAATAGTTTGATCCATTACTGACTTTTAAAATGTGTTTCAACAAAACAGATCCTTGCAAATTAAAAAAAATGGTATAATCAACACTTGCAATAAAACTTAAAAAAGAAAATTATTTTATCACACATAAATAAACAAATAGCTTAATACAGTTGCAGCTGATGTTTTAATGACTGAATGACATGATATGGATTTCCAACTCATCACCCGACCCCTCAGTAAGAAACAGAGAAACAGATTCAGACCTTTGCATTGACGATTTCAATGTGGACGAGAAGCGACGCCAACTCCAGCTCTTCACTGTAGCTGTTCTTCAGAGAAACATTCCTGTAACCTGACAGCACAACACAACACAACACAATGTAACACAACACATCGTGAATCACCTCAATCAGAAAAGACCTGGAGCTTTCTCCGACTGTACGAATAATTTACAAGTCAACATTCATTCCTGAGCAGAATCACAGGTTGGGTCTGGTCAGCGGCTGATGGTCGAGCGCTCACCTGTTCGCAGCAGACGCACAGGAAACGTGGCCTGAGCCAGGAAGTTGGGGTCGCTGAACATGTCCTCCTCGTAGACGGTGAAGCGCAGGAAGGAGAAGGTCGGGTTGTGGATGTCGAACACAAACTGCTTCTGCAGCCACACGGGATTCAGGCCGTTATCAGCTGAGAGGACGAGAGAGAGAGAGAGAGAGAGAGAGAGAGAGAGAGAGAGAGAGAGAGAGAGAGAGAGAGAGAGAGACGGTTAGGACAGAATGAGGTCAGGGGTCGTGTGGCGTCTGCTTCCAGTCGGACGCCATCTTACCCACGACGTCCGTCTTGCACTTGCAGCCGTCGTAGTCGGCTCCGCAGATCTCCACCTCCACGAAGGGACAGACGATGCTGCGCCCGTTCTTCGGGAGGTGTCTCGCCCCGAGGACCTGGAGGGACGAGTGGAGGAAACAGATCAATGAGATGAACCTCACAGCTGGTTCAGATCAGGACGTTCACGTGGACTCTGACCTGCAGCTGGATGGTGATCGGCTCCACGTGCAGCGAGTCCTTGTGGAACGGGTCGAAGGCGTCGTCCCTCATGACGTCCGGCTGCGGGACGAAGCCGCTGCCCCCCCCCAGCATGAAGAGCGCCTGGTTCAGCTGCATGGGTTTATCTACAGGGACGATTCAGCAGTGGTGGGAAGTAACGAGGTAGAAATACTTTGTTTCTGTACTTAAGTAGATTTTTCACATATCTGTACTTTACTCTTGAGTATTTCTTTTCCTGACGACTTTTTACTTTTACTCGTTACATTTGAACAAAAATATGTGTACTTTCTACTTCTTACATTCTCAAACTGGCTCGTTACTACTCGTTTTTACATTATATACATTATATTCATATTGTTGTTATAATTTTTCAGTCAGTTGAGATAAATCTTGAGGAGAAACATTTTGGATTGTTTTGTGTCTGTATAGACCTACTATAAAAAGCACTTTGCATTTTTAATTTTGGTACTTGTACTTTTACTTTTGATACTTAAGTACATTTCAACACCAGATACTTTTGATACTTAAGTACTTTTAATATGAGCTACTTTAAGACTTTTACTCAAGTCATTTTCTGACGGGTGACTTCTACTTTTACCGAAGTCACTTTGAGGTAAGATATAGATAGATAGATAGATAGATAGATAGATAGATAGATAGATAGATAGATAGATAGATAGATAGATAGATAGATAGATAGATAGATAGATAGATAGATAGATAGATAGATAGATAGATAGATAGATAGATAGATAGATAGATAGATAGATAGATAGATAGATAGATAGATAGATAGATAGATAGATAGATAGATAGATAGATAGATAGATAGATAGATAGATAGATAGATAGATAGATAGATAGATAGATAGATAGATAGAGTACTTTATTCATCCCCGAAGGGAAATTAAGTTGTCATAGCAGCCAGTATAATTGAATACAATAAAATACAATACAATACAATAGAATAAAATTAAAAATAAAAGGTAGAAAGAATAAAAAAACAGAAGCACAAGATAAAAATACAATAAAATAGGTAGATAAGGTGCATTGGCAAGATGATGGTAATACTGATGATATGATGGTAATGTTATTGTTACACAGTATATAAGAATAGTACAGTATATATAGTATATAATATAACATAATATATATTTATATATGATAGTAATTATACCAATATAAAAGCAGTATATGGTAATAATGGCAGCAACAGTATATATAATAATAATAGTAAGGGTGATATAATAATAGTAATTATAACATGTACACATAAATAAATATGTGTATATAGACTTATGTAAACAAGAATATACAGAGAGTATGATATGATATATAGTAGAAGTATGAATATGAATATAAGTATTTGACTATACAATAGGTAATATAATATACTATGAGTCTAAGAATATGTATACAGAGTGTGCAAAAGACAATATTATTGTATAAAATGATATATAATATCAATATGGTTTGTATGCACACATATCACATATGATGTGAAGTAAGTGTATAAGGAGCGGTTGTACAGGTCCACAGTGCAAGGAGACAGGTTTAGTGCAGTTCTGTGATGGTGGCTCTGACAGAGGGGGAGGAGTTGAACAGTCTTATTATCTATATCTGTACTTTTACTCAAGTATGGCTTTCAAGTACTTTATACACCACTGCGATTCAGGGGCTGTGATAGTGTGTCCTTCATAGAACAAGAGGACACACACACACACACACACACACACACAGACAGACACACACTGACCTGGGGTCTGGAAGTTGAGTGCGACCAGCTGCGAGCCGCAGAGCCACATGGGCAGCGGGTCGTAGTTGGACGAGTCCAGCCTCTGTCCCCGGGGGTAAACCCTGGACAGCTGGCGGCGGTTGTACTGCAGGAAGCGTTTCCCTCGGCTGCGAGTCGCAAACTTCTCCGCCTTCGTCTCCGGGAAGGAGGACATGTCCCGGTAGCACGTCCGCTCGGTGCCGATCTCTGCACGCCGCAGCAGAGGAAACAGGACGTGAGACGCGTGGAGACAGAAGTTAAAGAAAGGGACAGGAGGAGGAGCTTACTGTCTTCGTTGAAGGGGACGGGTCGGCAGTAAACCACGAGCTCCGACAACTCCACCGCGATCTTCTTCCTCCGCTCCATCTGTTTCTCCTCCTGCATCTGTTACCATGGAGATAAGATAACCACTCAGTAAAGGCTTTAAATGACAAAACAGATTTTAGCAACAAGAGAAATTACGATTAAATAAATGAAAAATTCAAATTGTCACCATCAAGAAAAAGTTGCATTACATTGGAAAACAAAGACTTTGTAGATTGAATTTGGTGCATTTCCCTTCATGAGAAAATTAGTTTTGGTAAAGGAAAAAATATATTTACTTAAATATTTACAATTTACTGTAATTTTGCAAAATTCTAAGTAAAAATTGTAGTTTCTTGTTTCTTATGACAGAAGTTAAAGGTGCTTGGAGCAAATTAGAATAAAGTTGTGTTTAGTTGCATTCAGACTCCCTGTGTGTGTGTGTGTGTGTGTGTGTGTGTGTGTGTGTGTGTGTGTGTGTGTGTGTGTCTGTTGCTGTGTGTGTCTGTGTGTGTGTGTTTGTCGTCACACTGACCCGTGCGTCTGCGTTCTGCGCCGCCTCTCTGATCTTGGCGACCCAGCAGGTCAGATCCTCCAGACTGTCGGCCGCCACGTCCAGCGTCTGCACCGGGTGAGAGGACAGATGCTGCGAGTGGACGGTGAAGACATACGGCCGCGAGTTCTTACCGTCCTTATGGACCACTGCAGGGGGGGGGGGGGCAAGCATCATATTAATCCACAGATCGATAACATTCCAACGAAAACAGTCTTGGTACCAAAGGTCCAGACGATCCAATCCAGTAACATTATCAGTCCAAAACACACTATTACATCAAAGAATAGCCACAGTCAGCTGTTGCGTAATCTCAGCGCAGCCAGCATCGAGATGTAAACAACATGAAAGATGTTTATTTGTATAAATTTTAAACCATATGACCGGTTTTGCCTCCTTTATGTATGATTTTGAGTGTAAAAGTCGCCTTTTTAGCCCAGTTGGTTACCAGAGTTCCAAATGGGCTTTGTGGAAAACGCCTAGACATGCCCTCAGGAAAAAATCTGTGAAATATTAAGTTTTTGTGGTATTGTTATCAAATTTGAACCTGGGCTAGTCAAGGCTTCATGCTCGGGTCCCAGTGTGTTTTCCAGCTCATAAGTCCCAGCTGGAGTCATCTGCAGGCATCTGTTTAACAACAAAATATTCAGGCGGAAATAAAAGCCTTCTACTTCACTGTGTTCCAACTGCTATTACTCAATGTCAGTAGACTGATTCTGACTGTTGGGGGGGAAAGTTCAGAATGTTACCTTTCAAAAGAGACCAAGATCATGCATGTTCTCCAAATGGTTCAAGAGCAGCTTTCAATTTACTTTGGGTTCTCCTCAGACAGGCGTTTTAGGCGAATCTCACCCGCTGCTTAACAGGCTACACACTACATGTGCAAGATGCAACAGTTCACTGATGCAGCCTGCAGGGGGCGTGGTTGAGGGTTATGTGCTGCTGACCTTCAAGCTTTCTGATATAAAATGTCATCACTGTGATCTGTAGAATCGTTTGTGTTAAGGTTTGTTGTAATAAATTAATTCTTAAGTTACGGCCAAAACCGTGTCCATGAGGTCAGAGTGACCTTTGACCTGATCCTCATCCAATCAGACGTTCTAAGATGTCGTGATTATGACAAATGACACAAAACCTGAAAAATTAATGAAGCCCTGATCAATCGTAACTGAGGCTTAAATTATTTATTTCAGATTAAAATAAACTAATCTCATGTTTGTGACTCTAGTAAACGTCCGCTCTGTGTCTCCTGAACTCACCCACGTGTCCGGAGGGAACGTCGATGAATCCCTTGAGCAGCGTTCCCAGAGGACTGTTCTCTGTCGACTGACTCAAAACAAACACAGATGTTAGAATCAATTAATAAAATATACGGTTCCACATCAGAACCAGAACCCACCACGTCCTCCGGCTCTCTGCTGGGGGAACTGGGAACCTCCTCCACGTAGTTTGCAGGAAACCACAGCTGCTTCTTCCCACCGTAGTCTCCTCGCCACCTGAGAGAGAGGTCAGAGGTCAGAGGTCAGTGACCAGCGGCTGCACGACCCACAGGAAGTCACGTGCACGCCGGGCGTCGCTCACCAGCCGCCCTCCTGCTGGTCCACGTTGAGGATCAGAGCCTGTTTGGGGAAACAGAGCTCGTCTTCTCTCTGAGCCCGGTAGTCGTACAGAGCTTTGACCGAACACTGAAACACACGGAGATTCACGGGATCACAGAACTTATTAAAACTTAATAATTCTGTTGGAAAACACCAGATCTAAAACTGAGAGGTTAAAGAAAACAGGATGGTTCAAAGGATGAAGATCCATGAGCTGGAGAACGTGACTGACCCGAGCTGTGGGCATCTTGTTGGCCTCCACGTAGAAATGAGGCGTCCGGACTTCGTACAACGCTCCGTAGTCGAGCTCCTGACCAACACACAACAAACCATGAAGAACACACAACAAACCATGAAGAACACACAACAAACCATGAAGAACACACAACAAACCATGAAGAACACACAACAAACCATGAAGAACACACAACAAACCATGAAGAACACACAACAAACCATGAAAAACACACAACAAACCATGAAAAACACACAACAAACCATGAAGAACACACAACAAACCATGAAGAACACACAACAAACCATGAAGAACACACAACAAACCATGAAGAACACACAACAAACCATGAAGAACACACAACAAACCATGAAGAACACACAACAAACCATGAAGAACACACAACAAACCATGAAGAACACACACCTGGATATTCTCTGTATCTTCTGTGTCGCTGAGAAATGTGAATAAACTTGTGTTCATATAAACCATATTGATATTACATATCATTTTATACAATAATATTGTCTTTTGCACACTGTCTACATATTCTTAGACTCATAGTATATTATATTACCTATTGTATAGTCAAATACTTATATTCATATTCATACTTCTACTATATATCATATCATACTCTCTGTATATTCTTGTTTACATAAGTCTATATACACATATTTATTTATGTGTACATGTTATAATTACTATTATTATATCAGCATTACTATTATTATTATATATACTGTTGCTGCCATTATTACTATATACTGCTATTATATTGGTATAATTACTATCATATATAAATATATATTATGTTATATTATATACTATATATACTGTACTATTCTTATATACTGTCTAACAATACCATTACCATCATATCATCAGTACTATTACCATCATCTTGCCACTGCACCTTATCTACCTATTTTATTGTATTTTATCTTGTGCTTCTGTTTTTTATTCTTTCTACCTCAATATTTTTAATTTTATTCTATTGTTTTGTATTTTATTGTATTCAAATATACCGGCTGCTATGACAACTTAATTTCCCTTCGGGGATGAATAAAGTAATCTATCTATCTATCTATCTATCTATCTATCTATCTATCTATCTATCTATCTATCTATCTATCTATCTATCTATCTATCTATCTATCTATCTATCTATCTATCTATCTATCTATCTATCTATCTATCTATCTATCTATCTATCTATCTATCTATCTATCTAACTTGTGCCTAAACATGATAAAATCCACAAAATGAATTTAAGAAAACCCAAACAGTCACTGAAGATAGTGTCTTCTAATTCATTTCTACAAGAACATTTGATAAACTAAACTAACAAACACAACCAACAGATAAACCAGTAAAGATAATATTATATAAAATAAAGGCAACACTTAAAGTGGAGTTGAAAGAGTTTTATACTGTCAGTGAATAGAAACCAGTTTCCTGGGTGAACCTGATGATTGATTCTAGTTGAAAAGGACTTGAGCAATGGTTAGTCCCTGGTGGGAGGCGTGTCCCTGGTGGGAGGTGTGTCCCCGGTGGGAGGTGTGTCCCTGGTGGGACGTGTGGGACTCACCGCGGTCCCCATGCGGTCCAGCGTGTCCTCGTTGATCGGGTAGCGGAGCCTCATCTTGCGGTACAGAGGATGCTTCTCGTAGTAGTTCACCAGATCCACCAGACTCTCGAACTCCGCCGAGCTGCCGAGCATGAAGAGACGTCCTTCCTGCTGGATCCGACAGTGCTTGATCTTTCCCTCCGCCCTGCACACAGACACACACACACACACACACAGACACACACACACACACACACAGACAGAGACAGACACACACACACAGAATCAGAAAGTATTT